>NC_073302.1:274201686-274502657 GCF_027595985.1 Sorex araneus | reverse complement strand
ACATCTATACAATGGAATACTATGCAGCTGTTAGAAAAAAATGAAGTCATGAACGTTGCATATAAGTGGATCAACATGGAAAGTATCATGCTAAGTGAAATGAGTCAGAAAGAGAGGACAGACATAGAAAGATTGCACTCATCTGTGGAATATAAAATGGCAGAGTAGGAGACTAATACCCAAGAATAGTAGTTTATAATACCAGGAGGTTGTCTCCATGGCTTCGAAGCTAGCCTCACACGCTGGGGGAAAGTCATCCCAGATAGAAAAGGGAACACCAAGTAAAATGTGGTTGGAGATCCCGCCTGGGAAGGGAGATTTGTGCTGAAAGTAGACTAGAGACTGTACATGATGGCCACTCAATACCCCTATTGCAAACCACAATACCCATTTGGAGAGAGAGAACAAAAGGGAATGCCCTGCCACAGAGGCAGGGTGGGGTGGGGGGGAGAGGGGCTGGGGGCTGGGAGGGATACGGGTTTATTGGTGGTGGAGAATGGGCACTGGTTGAGGGATGTGTTTGTGAACATTGTATGAGGGAAAAACAAGCTCGTAAATGTGTGAATCTGTATCTGTAACCTCATGGTGATTCACTAATTAAAGAATAAAATAAATAAAAACCCCCTAGTAACCAGTTTTTGACTGTATTCTAAGGCAAGAGGATACTAGCATCTTATCACTTTTTAGTTGCAAGTGATTCTGTTATAGATCTGTGCCCTTCCCACCCCTTGTGATGGAGAAGATGAGGCATTTACATGGACCAGTATGATTATGGGGATGAGAAGGCAGATTCCTTTCCCAAGCTTTCCTGTCTCTAATGTCAGCATAGAACTGCTCCGTGCCATCTTTTTCACTATTTCGAGGTCTATTTCACTATTTGTAAATCCAAGGAAGTGAATTTACAGGAAAGCAGGGCAGAAAGGGAGTCCTGGTGACATCATGAACTCCAAGATCCATTTATAACTGCCCACTATACGTAAATTCCTCCTTCTGAAAAACTTCTGTAAAGTTTTATTGTAAAGTATTTTTACATTAAATTTTAAGGGATTGTAAAAACTAAGTTAATTCTTTAAAACCCACAGTTTTAATTCTTAGTATTGGTTGTTATAAATTGTTGTTTTGTTTTTAGGCCATACCTGGTGGTGCTCAGGCATTGCTCCTGGGTGCTTGGAGACCATGTGGTATAGGGATCATACACAGGCCTTCTGAATGTAAAGCACATATTTCAGCCAGTTGAGCTCTCTCCCTGGCCATTTTATATCAATCAATTAATCAATTAATTAATTAATTTTTGATTTTTGGGTCACACCCAGCAGTGCACAGGGGTTACTCCTGGCTCTGCACTCAGAAATTACTCCTGGCGGTGCTGGGGACCATATGGGATGCTGGGAATCGAACCCATATGGCCCGAACCCATATGGTCGGCCGCATGCAAGGCAAAACACCTTGCCCGCTGTGCTATTGCTCCAGTCTGCCATTTTATATTTTATATGTGTGTGTGTGTGTGTGTGTGTGTGTGTATTTACCATTTTTATTGACGTGTGTGCCAGGATTTACAAATCTGTTAATTGTCCCTTTCATGCATACATGATTCCATCATGGTACTCTCACCAGTGTCCATTTTCCTCCATCAGCTACCCCCTGACCTTATGTAAGCACAGATCTATACATAAAAATTCTCTAGGCTTCCTTTCTGATGTTTGAAAAGGATGCTGAGATCAAAAGTTAGAGATCCACTGTTGTCAGTATGAAAAGGGATCACAGCTTTTCCTTTTTTTTAGAGGATGGGATGGGATTAGGGCAGGGGTTGGATCACACCCAGCGGTACTTGGGATATTCCTGGCTCTGCTAAGGAGTGACCCCTGGTCAGTGTTTCACCTTATATGGTCCCAGATAGCTAGCTTTGGCCAGCTGCATTGCAAGTTGGGTGCTTACCCCATGATCTTTACAGCTATATCTTGGGGCAGTATTTGGGAATGAGGCAACTGACTGAGTAGTTTTCAGTATTGTAGTTTCAGGTATTAGAATGTTTTCTCAGTGATAAATATGGTTTGCATGGTTCTTACAGATCATGTTTAGATATGCTTATTTTGTGATGGTGACAGTATTTTATAGAATGAAGTAATTGAGTAGATTTGCAATAATTTTTATGAGTAACCTTTATTGGCTGGAGTGATAGCACAGTGGGTAGGGCATTTGCCTCGCACACAGTCGACCCGGTTTCAATTCCTCTGCCCCTCTCAGAGAGCCCGGCAAGCTACTGAGAGTATCTTACCCGCACGGCAGAGCCTGGCAAGCTACCCGTGGCGTATTCGATATGCCAAAAACAGTAACAAGTCTCACAATGGAGGTGTTACAGGTACTCACTCAAGCAAATTGATGAGCAACGGGATGACAGTGATGGTGATACAGTGAACCTTTACTATAGCTGATTATTGCATACAAGTCTTATTTTACCACGTTTGGATAGAGGTGTGCAGTAAATTCTGGTAGTTGAATTTTTTAATATGTTTTACAACAGCTTTGATTTTCAGAAGAGTAATCCTAAGAACAGAGTAATAGAACCATGACTTTAATGCAAATAAGTTATTTTCTTTGAATATAAAACGAAAATTTGGTAAGAACAGATGTGGGTGTATATCCGTGTTCTAAAGTTACCAAGTTAAAATATGTAAATTTAATTTTTAATTCCCACTGCCACCTCCAGTTCCTCAGAATTACTGAAGATGAAGCTTGGGTTACATTCCAGCAGTTAACTTCAACTGAATTTCTATTGCCTTCTGTTTTACAAAAAATCAGAGTTTACTTACATATTTATTCAGAGTGACAAAAGTGAAAGCAGTGGCACTTCTTCCTGCGTGGAGTCCTGTTTCCTCTCTAGCCATCACTTTTCTGCTTTACTGAATCATTGTAATTTATTTTCCCCCAACTATTTCTTACTTTATCACATTTCTATTGAAATACTTAATGTTTCCGCCACCCTGTCTTTCACTTGTGCTGTTGGTGAAGTCAGGTCATCTCCTTTTTTTTTTTTTTTTTTTTTGCTTTTTGGGTCTCACCCGGCGATGCACAGGGGTTACTCCTGGCTTTGCGCTCAGGAGTTACTCCTGGCGGTGCTTAGGGGACCATATGGGATGCTGGGGATCGAACCCGGGTCGGCCGCGTGCAAGGCAAACGCCCTACCCGCTGTGCTATCACTCCAGCCCCATCATCTCCTTTTTTTTAATAATTCCTGGTTCTCCCAAGTCCCCATGCACACATGCTCCACACAGAGTTGAAGCATTCTGTGATTAGATTTATTCTTTGGGGGCCAGAAATACAATCCAGGAGTTAAGGTGCTCTCCTTGCAGCTAGGCCTGGTTCAATTCTTAACCCACAAGGTCCCCCAGTACAGCCTATGAGTGACTCCCAGCATCGTTGGGTGTGGATACAAAACAAAACAAATTAATTTTTGTTGGTATATTATGGTTTTGTTGTGCTAGGATGTGGAACTTTAAAATGAAAATTTCTGTTATAAGGGAGGAATAAAATCTGTGACTCTTAGCAGTGTTTTTTCTTCATCCTTTAGCATTTAAAAATCCGATTCTCTTTTTATCTCTTGAATCAGAAAAAATTTCAGCCCATTTTCACACATTTCCAGACGCTTGCTGTATAGAGGCATAGTTGTGTTTAGCTCTGACAAGACATGTAATTCAAATCACAGACCTATCATCTACCGTGGCAACTGGTGTAGTAAACAGTCTTGCTTGCCAGTGAGACAATTTCTTTTCTAAAATAACTGGACTCCCAGTTTTATTTTGCTTAGGAAGTTTAAATGTTTTTCACTAATTTTGCACAGTAAGTTAGCATTTCTAGGTGTTAGACAATGTAGTATTAGTGCTATTAAGACAAATAGAAAGGAGAACACATTTTTTTGCCTCTCACCCTGATTCATAACTTTCGATTAAATCATTAAACTTTGTGATTCAGATTACTTCTTACTCATTTGTAGTTTTCAGGTATGTGTTTTTTGATTAGCGAAAAACAGTGAAGTTAAAATAATTTTGACTTCTTATAGAACTTGTCTTCCAGTGCTACTTGTTTTGCTGTTAGCAGTGAAATAATAATTTTCTACAGTTTTAACTTTTTTTTTTTTTTTTTGCTTTTTGGGTCACACCCGGCGATGCACAGAGGTCACTCCTGGCTCTGCACTCAGGAATCACCCCTGGCGATGTTCAGGGGACCATATGGGATGCTGGGATTCGAACCCAGGTCGGCCGCGTGCAAGGCAAACGCCCTACCCGCTGTGCTATCACTCCAGCCCCACAGTTTTAACTTTTGACTAATATTTTGAAAAGTAATCTGCCTTTCAGCCTAGTTGAATCTCAGCATTTACAGTTAACGTTTATGTTGTTGATTTATTATGTTATTGTGGCTTTTATTGGTTTTTGCTTGTTTGAACTGATTCCTCTGAAGTATAGCTATTGACTTTTTTTCTTTTAGAGTGCTTGAAAAGAAAATTGCAAGTTCGCATATAGACTATTGACATTTTATCACTGTCACTGTCATCCTGTTGTTCATCGATTTGCTCGAGCGGGCACCAGTAACGTCTCCATTTTGAGACTTGTTATTGTTTTTGGCTTATCGAATACGCCACGGGTAGCTTGCCTGGCTCTGCCGTGTGGGTGAGATACTCTCGGTAGCTTGCCGGGCTCTCTGAAAGGGGCGGAGGAATCGAACCCCGGTCAGCTGCAAACGCCCTACCTGCTGTGCTATTACTCCAGCCCATTGACATTTTATATTAGTATAATACATTTTGCTTAAACTAATATCTATATTGACATTAACTGGATGGTGTACTATTTGATATTTCTATTTTATTTATTGTTCTATTTCAGTAACTTATTTTTAGGTAGCACGTTTTCAGTAGTGTAAAAGTTTTTTCGTTTCATTTTGGGGGGTCCTTTTTGTGCTACACTTGGTTGTGCTTAGGCGGGTTTCCAGGGCACACTGAGGGGTTTGTTTTTTTATTCTCTTGCAAGAGGTGATGAACTAAATGCGTTCAGGAGCCTCTGCTCTAGAATGGTGTTTCTCAGCCAGACAGCATACAGTGCCCTGTGTACCCCCCGAGCATTCCAAGGGGGCACCAGGTGGAAACCATATAAATAGGCACTCATGGCATGAGACTCGGGGACCAATCGGTAAGGTGGGGGAATACAGAAGGAAATAAGGTTGAGAGCACTACTCTAGAAGATGCTGAGAAATTTCTGCAGGAATTCTGTCTTTTGTAATTTGTTTTGTGAGTTATTTTCTTGATTTTATAGACTGTACAGTCCCAGTATGTACAGGGACTGGAGAGAGAATACAAGGGCTAAGGAATCATGCCTCGAGGACTCGGGGTTCATAAAGGGTGCTGGGGATTGTTAGGCAGGGAGGGTGGTAAGTACATGAGGTAAGTTAGAGGAGACCTTACCTGACTGTCAGCTAAGGATAGGGAGGTGGGGAGAGCATTGATTTTTGTTTATTAGGAGTAATGTGTTGAATAGGAGTTGGCGTCTGTAACTCGCCGTTCATAGCGAAAAGTAAGCTGTAGGTCTGATTTTTGGGCAGCTTATTTATTGTAAGAGACAATCTAGTGTGGCAGTGGACTTTGGATTTGTGAACTTTGGAATAAGAAATTTAGAGTTAAATTTGGTTTTGTGGATTTCTTTGTCTTCTTGGTTTGCTTAAACGTTTTCTGAATTTATAGTAAATGGAGAGTAACTTAAAGTACATGAAATACGGAGCACAAGTCATAGTAATAGTTAATTATTGCTTTTATTTTTATTTTCCTCACTTATATAAGATAAAAAGGCTTTCAGGGGCTGTAGTGATAGTAAACAAGTGGGGGTGCTTGCCTTGTGTGGAGCAGATCCATGTTCAGTCCCCAACAACCCATATAGTCCCAGAGTCATGCTAGGAGTAACCCTTGAGTACTGCCAGGTGTGACCCAGTTTATTTTATTTTTTAGTTTTTTTAATTAAAAATAAAAAATAGTGAATTGGTTCGCAGTATTTTTTTTATATATTGTTACTTATGCTGGGGATCAAACCCCAGGGTCTTGCACATAAAAAAGCATTCACTTCTCAACAGAATGATACTTGCAACCAATAGTCATCTTTAATTAGATAATTGAAACTTAGTTGAAAAGTTAGTTGGCTGTTTTTAAAGCTGATGGAGACTATTCAGGGTATCAAAAACTTCCTAAACCTTGTTTCTTCCAGTTTCCCGCTCTTAACCTTATTCCCTCTCCCCAACCCATGAGTAAACAGCTATTTGTTTGTACTTGTGTATATTTATTACTCAATATAGTTGTATCTAAAAAGTAATTTCTTTTCTCCTATGATAATTGTATACATCTTTTCCTCCATTTTGCTTTCTATTAATTTTATGAGGACTCTCTGAATCAGTGCCTGAGGCCTGGTGGACGTTATGGCAATACTTGACAGGGCCAGTCTGGTGTTTCTTCAGCCTGGTAGTGCTCAGGGGGTCCATAAGGACCACCTTGCACTGCTGGGCAGGAGGGCATCCAGTACTGAGGGTAGGACTTAGTTAACTTCTGTTGTCATTTGTTTTGATTATTTCGAAGTTTTTAACTCATACAATTAGATTACTCTTGTGACTAAATTGATATTAATTTTAAAAGCTCTTAATTTAGGCAGTTTCAGAATCTGTCTTGCAGTTGTTTTATATTTTTGTGCTTTAGTATTGTATCTGGAGTATATTATATCTCCAACCTAAGTGCTTAGAAAATAGCTGCCAAGGAACGTAGAAGATGGTGGTTAGTGGACTGGAACACGTACTTTACTTGGGGTTTGATTTCTGGACCGAAAGCAACCCTGAGCTCTACTGGGAGGGACTTCTGAGCATAAACCCAGAAATAACTCCTGAGCACACTGGGCTTTGCTCGGAATGCAAAAAGCAAGAAATTGCCAGATTAACTTGGTACCTTTAATGTGTAATCTTGTTCTTATTGATTAGAATGTCACCTTTATGAAATCTAAACTTGTGTATGTATGTTGGATCTATTTTAGGCATATTTCTGTTGCTAAAATAATAATGCTCTGTGTTTTTTTTTACCTTTTTTATTGCCTGTGTGGGGAAAAAACCTCTTTGTTTTATAAGCATCATTTTATACTCGTTTTTGATATTTTGATATTTGTGCTTTATCTTTTTGCTTTTAACCATAGCTTACTGGGTTTTTAATACATATATCATGGAGGATACTGAATAAAATCTATGTACACTTAAAATACATTTTTTAGCATAAGAAGGTATAGAGCAATAGTATATCAGGTAAGGCACTTGCCTTCATGTGGCTGTCCCAGGTTTGGTCCTGGCATCCCATATGGTTGGTCCCCTGAGCACCGCCAGGGTAATTCCTGAGTGCAGAGCCAGGGGTAAGCCCTGAGCATTGCTGGGTGTGGCCAAAAAACATAAAGAATAAAATGTTTTAAGGGAAAAATGTTTTTTTTATTGTGGTTCATGAGCCAATTTTTTATTTTATATGTATTAATTTTATCATACCCTATTAAGTCATTTTGTAACTGGAATTTGTAGCGCACACTGTTGTTTATGGCTTAATTCCTTCAACATTGCTTTTTTCCCTCCCTTCAGCTGTGATGCAGATCCATCAGCCCTAGCAAAATATGTGCTTGCTTTGGTAAAGAAAGACAAAAGTGAAAAAGAGTTAAAGGCATTATGCATAGATCAGCTGGATGTATTTCTTCAAAAAGGTAAGGTTTTTTGTATTAAAGTACAATAAGAGATTTTATTTAATAAATTAAGACTGTCCACAGGTATTAAAGGAATTCAGGATCCTTTTTTTTTTTTTTTTTTTTTTTTTTTGCTTTTTGGGTCACACCTGGCGATGCACAGGGGTTACTCCTGGCTATGCACTCAGGAATCACCCCTGGCCGTGCTCAGGGGACCATATGGGATGCTGGGATTTGAACCCGGGTCGGCCGCGTGCAAGGCAAACGCCCTACCCGCTGTGCTATCTCTCCAGCCCCCCTTTTTTTTTTTTTAAAAATACAATTTTAATTACTTAGAAGGGTCAAAGATAAATTCTTTTTTTTTTTTTTTTGGCTCATACCCAGCGATGCTCAGGGGTTACTCCTGGCTCTGCACTTAGGAATCACTCCTGGCGGTGCTTGGGGGACCATATGGGATGCCGGGAATTGAACCCGGGTCGGCCGCATGCAATTATAATTGTGTTTGGCATACTGGGCTTGGTACAAAGAATTAGTCATGGCAGGCAGTTACTGGTCGAGAGGCTCTGTTATAATCCCCAACACCTGGAGAAGAGAATGGGGTCTATGGTTTAAGTAGGTTAAGTGCTTTGGCATATTGGTTGCTATGCTATTGGTCTTAGTATTCTAGGCATACTTGTGGGGGGGGGGGAAAAGTGAAGGCATATTTGGTCGTGTTGATTAATGTGTGAATATGGAAAATTGATATCTTAAGTATAGTTTAATATATTTAAAAGTTTTTGTTCCTTTTAAAAAATTTTTCTTCTTAGAGACACAGATATTTGTGGAAAAACTTTTTGATGCTGTGAATACGAAGAGTTATCTACCTCCTCCAGAGCAGCCATCGTCAGGTAGCTTAAAGGTAGAATTTTTTCAGCACCAAGAAAAAGATATAAAAAAGGAAGAGGTAAGGGTTTGTGTTAAATCTAGTTTTTTTTTTTTAAATTTAGCTATAAAATGTAATTCACATGCCATTCACTTATCTATAGTTGGATGTTTTTTTAATATGTTTATATTTATAAGTTTGAAGTTATAACTGCTATAAAATTTCAGTACGTCCATTTAAACTGTATTAAGGAATAATTAAGTTGAGTTTTATTCCTGAGCATGTCTTAGGAGTACTTAACACCACCTTCAGGTATGATAGTTACAAACACACCTAGGGGACCCAACATACAGTCATGCTTTTTGCTATGATTTCTTTCTTTTTTTCTTTTTTTTTTAAAGAATATGTTCTGTTGTAATATGTAACCTTCCCAGTAGTGCTGGGGGCCACCAGAGTTGTGCCCTTCGGTGCTTGGGAGACCATGTGGTGCTGGGTATTGAATTTGCGCTGTATTTTAGTAAGTGAAAAGATGCAAATAAAAACCAAGTCCCTTTACAAAATTTTAAATTATTTTGGTTTTTAGGCAACAACCTGCCTGTTCAAGGCTTAGGTTACTCCTGATGCTACTTGGATACCATGTCTGGTGCTGGGGAATGAATCAGGGTCTGCTACATACAAGCCAAGGGCCTTAACCCCTGTGCTGTCTCTTTAGCCCCAGAAAAGCTATTTTTACCAGTGGAAGGACATAAAGTAAAATGAACAAAGAGTGAGAAAGTCTGAGGGAAAATAAACTGGGGAAAAGTGGGACTAAGCTTCCAGATGCCCATGTTAGTGCAGCCACAGAGGATCTGCTGAATGAGTAGAGACAGCGTGTGGACCTGGGAGAGTTCTTCAGAGACTCAGAGCCCGGAGTCCTAATGTAGAAATGGTTACACAGGCACCTTCTGCCAAATAGATAACAAAATTCCAGATTCCTAGGATAAATGCAGCTATTCAGGATGGACCATATTGTTTTAGGAATGGAACCTCCATAAATTAAAGTTCACAGATGTCAGCAATTGCAACTCTGCCTCTATAAACATAATGTGTTCAAAGGCCTCCTTTTAAAAAATTTCTGCACAGTACCTTATAGGTATGGACTACTGTTTTCTGTGATCTGTGAAGTTAGTGAGTGACAGCAGATCTGTTTCATTCTGTTCTATACACATTTGGCTGGAGTCTGCTTTTTAAGATAGCCAAATAAAAATACCTTTATAGGGGAGTGGAAATGACTTCATACTCTAATAGGTTTTGAATTTGCTGCCTTTTACACTTGGTAAGATTACCACTCTTTCCCCGAAAGACTTGTATAGTTTAAATCTTTTTAATTTGATGTTTAAAGATTGTAATTCAAGGAAAAATAATTCTAGACAATTAAACTATTATATTTCTGTTGTGAGCCTAGTTTTTGAACAAACAAATCTTGGTTTAAATGTTCACTTACCATTTACTGCTTAACTACCTTGAAAATACTTCTGATCCTTAGTTTACCCAGCTATAAAATTTATAGGATTATTGAAGAGTAGTAAAGTAATATAGTTCTCAGTATAGCATATGAAAAATAGTAGGTTCTCAGTAAATGACGGTTTTTGTGATTATTACAAGATTCATATATGGTGGAAGATGTAGTTGTGGTTTTAGTTTTTCCTTTAGACTTAATGTATTTTTCAGATGATGGAAGTAACAAATGTATATTATGTAATGTAAATAGATTTTTTTTTGCGGGAGTATGTATAAATGATACATAGATTACAAAACTTAATTCAACATTTCATGACTTTGTTTATTCTCTAAATTGTTTTTCTAGAACACTCATATCCTTGTGGAATTGGTGTTATGTCCTTGGGACATAACAGTGAAATCAGTGAAATCAGTGTTCTAAGCAGTTTAACAGGGACAATTGTGGCCCAGATAATTTGAGGCTGATGAAGTGAATGCTTTCCAAGATTACTTTTTATATAACTACTTAGGTTCATTTTAGAAGGAGGATATATACATAGCTTCTGTGCTGCTTTGTGAAACTGGAGAATTTTACTTTATGTATTGTTTTTCTCAATTGTTCTTCTCCCCTTCTCTTTCTCTCTCTCATGAATTGGCTAATTTTTATGCATCATACTTAACGCTGTATGCTTTAAATGTCTCACTATTGATATAATAAAGAATGGGGATTTACTAGCTTTTTTTAACCATTCACTGTTTACAATTTTTGTACCAGGCGTGTTCTTTCTTTTTCTTTTGTGGTACTGAGGATTGAAAAGCAATGGTTAAATGATTATACTTAAAAGAGAAATCTATTTTGTTTGAATATTTTAGAAGTTTCAATCGTTTGATTTGCTATCAGGTCATTGAAATAGTGACCTTACAAGGAACAATGTTAAAACACTACACTTTTTTTGTTAGATCACGAAAGAAGAAGAGCGTGAGAAGAAGTTTTCGAGAAGGCTAAATCACAGTCCTCCCCAGTCAAGTTCCCGATACAGAGAAAACAGGTGATTGATTAGTTCACTGATGTTCACTGTCTAGACAGATGTGCTTCAACCTTTTTATAACTGCTGATTGGCAGCTGTCCTGTATACTGGCCCATAATCTGGCAGTGAAAACTAAGGCAGGAAACCAGTGTTTACAACCTTTCTATAACCAGTCACTGAATTGGTATTTGAAGATCACTGGTGTAGCATGATTATCTTTTATTTGAATGTTTAGACTTTGAATATCTTTTACATTGGGTAATATAAAAGTCTTACTTTGTCTTAGTAAAGTATCGATTGGTCTTTTTCTACCAAGAATATATAGATATTGAAACTTGTAGGCCCTGGTAGTGAAAATTGAATTAATGCTTGGCAAATATTCTTATTATTAGTTTTAAAGGCCAGTGAAAAAACTTTTTAAAAGTTACTATTATTATTATTATTATTATTATTTTTTGCTTTTTGGGTGACACCTGGCGATGCACAGGGGTTACTCCTGGCTCTGCACTCAGGAACCACCCCGGGCCATGCTCAGGGGACCATATGGGATGCTGGGATTTGAACCGGGGTCGACCGCATGCAAAGCAAACGCCCTACCCGCTGTGCTATCTCTCCAGCCCCTATTATTATTATTTTTAATAGAAGAGCTGCACTGGTAATGATCAGAGAGGGTAAGGCATTGCTTAAGTTTATCCAGGTGGTTTTTTTTTTTTTAATTTTTTATTAGTGAATCACTGTGAAGTACAGTTACAGACTTAAAAACTTTGGTGCTTGCGTTTCAGTCATACAATGGTTGAGTGTCCATCCCTTGATCAGTGCCCATTTTCTACCAATGGTCCCAGCATCCCTCCCACTACCCCCAGCCTGTCCTCCCTCCCCCCACCCCCGCCTCTGTGGCAGGGCATTTCCTTTTGCTCTCTCTCTCCTTTGGGGTGTTGTGGTTTGCAGTAGAGGTATTAAGTGGCCATTATGTTTGGTCTCTAGTCTACTTTCAGCCCGCATCTCCCATCCCGAACGGGCCCTCCTAGCACCCTTTACTTGGTGGTCCCTTCTCTATCTGAGCTAAGGCCAGTAAAATTTTAATGGGAAACCTTCTGCCTCCCTCTCCATCCTTCCCCCCTCCCCCCGACATTTCTCTTTAGTGTGAAATTATTTTACCCATTAAGGCTTCAAATACATATATAGTAATGTGAATGTAATTCATTCCTACGTGACTATATGTACAGGAGCCAGAGCGATAGTACAATAGATAGTACACTTAGATAATAATTAGATCGTAGACTTACCTTCCACATGGCTGATACGAGTTCAATCCCTGGTATGTCATGTGGTCCTCCAAGCTTGCCCGAGTGATCCCTGAGCACAGAAGCAGGTGTAGACCCTGAGAATCGTCAGGTGTGACCCAAAAAGAAACTAAAAGACTACAGGGCAATAATATACACCATGAAATATATAGGCCTACATGCAGAGATACTTTGCTGTGTGAAACTAAAGACCATGAAAAGATTGCTTTCCTCTCAGTTATCCTTTAAATTTCTTTTTTTTTTTATTATCCTTTAAAGTTCCTTTTTATTTTTGGGAGGGGGGTTCACACCTGGCGATGCACACGGGTTACTCCTGGCTCTGCACTCAGGAATTACTCCTGGCGATGCTCAGGGGACCATATGGGATGCTGAGAATTGAACCTGGGTCAGCCGTGTACAAGGCAAACCGTCCTACCTGCTGTGCTATCGTTCCAGCCCCTAAAATTCTTTTTTTCAATATGAACCAGATACAGTAAATTTCTAGACTTGTATTCTGATGGTGGGGGAAAAAGAATAATTAGACAGTGGTTAAATATTACTTTCTCTGATCTTACATTGCTTTTAGAAGTCGTGATGAGAGGAAAAAAGATGATCGTTCTCGCAAGAGAGATTATGACCGAAACCCTCCTCGAAGAGACTCTTACAGAGACCGATACAATAGAAGACGAGGGCGAAGTCGAAGTTACAGCAGGAGTCGGAGTCGAAGCTGGAGTAAAGAGCGGCTTCGTGATAGGGATAGGGACAGAAGCAGGACACGAAGCAGAAGCAGGACGCGAAGCAGGGGTAAAAATCCGCATATCTGCATATTTTGTCATTTTTTTGGTTGTTTTGGGGGCCATACCTTAAAGCTGGGGACTTCATCCTTGGTGCTCAGAAGACCCTGTGGTGCCAGGAACCTAACCCACATCCTCGGCAGTCACTCTGCCATTGAAGAATATCCCCAACCCCTGGGGGAGAGGGGTGTTTGTGTACGTGTGTGTGAAGACCTTCATATTTGAGGGCTTTACATTTCCTTTAAGTTTTGTCAGTGTATTTGTCATTTTTTTGTTTTGATAGGTTTTGTGTTCCAAATGTATCTTTTAAAAATGTTATTTTATGAAGTAAAGCCACTATGAATTTCTAGTGCAGTCCCATCAGAATGACCACAATTAAAAAATTGACTTTATCCAGTGTTGATTAGACTGAAGAACTCTTTGGAAAATACTTTGCCAGTATATTAAAAATAATAGTCCACAGCTGCCAGATACCTAAGCCATTCTTTTTTCTAGGTACTTATTTGTCTTAGAAGAAAATGTAAATGTATATTTCTGTACACAGACATGTAATTAAGTGATAATGGTAACTTAATTTCTAATGGCCAAAAACTTAAGTAAATTGTGATATAATTATTGTGAATAAAAAGGAAGGAAACTGTTGATACATTAAACACAACAGATATGTCCTAAAGTAATTATTCTTGGTTAAAAAAAAAACAAAAAAGAGTGTATATACAAAATTTTTTAAAAAACAAATTATGGGAGAAAATTAGTTATTTTCAAGAATATTGGATGGATTATAACGGGATACTCTTGCGAGTGATGAGTATGTTCCATATTGTGTTGCTGAGTTTCACAGGTATATACATGGATTAAAATCCATGAAATTGTATACTTTAATTTGTAGTGGGGGGGGTTTGGGCCACACCTGGTAGTACTAAGGCACTACTCCTGGCTTTGTACTGAGGGCTCACTCCTAGCTGTGCTGGAGGAACCACATGCAGTGCCAGGGATCAAACCAGTGTCAACTAGATGCAAAGCAAATATCTTAATCCCTGAACTTTTTCTCTGCCCCTAAATTGTGTAGCTTAGGTATATTCAAATAATTATGTTTCAGTTATATCTAAAACTTATAAAAATGAAAAATTGTATTTCAGGTTTTTTTTTCTTTTTCTTTTATTTTTTCTTTTTGGGTCACACCCGACAATGCCCAGGGGTTACTCCTGGTTCTGCACTCAGGAATTACCCCTGGCACTGCTCAAGGGACCATATGGGATGCTGGAATTCGAACCCAGGTCGGCTGCGTGCAAGGCAAACGCCCTACCTGCTGTGCTATCGCTCCAGCCCCAAGGTTTTTGTATTTTTTAAGAGCATGTCATTTCCAACATGTATAGTTTCTCTGTCAATCCATGTTATGGAGAGGAAGCTTTTGCAGGCAATAAAATAGCTACAACACTTTTGAGCAAAACACTTTTATTCAAGCTTAGGATTTTTTTACCCTTGCAATCTTTATTGTTACCTTTAGTCTTGAGGAAATAGTATTTCTGTCTTGGTCTTTGTATGAGCTTTGTAATTTCTCTTTTGTACTTTTTTATTTTTGGGGGTGGCAGTAAGGAATTTGCATCATATCTGGTGCTTGGGTAACTCCTGGCAGTGCTTAGTGGATTAGAGGAGCTTGGGCAGTGGCAGGGAACAACATGTCTACTGTATGCAAGGCAAGCATACTATTTGTCTGGCTCCCAGTTTCTTTCTTCCTTTTAATTATCTCTGTGATCTAGATATATTAGATTGCTGCACATTGCTTCACTTATTCCTTTATTTTTTATTTTTTGGGGGGACTGGAGCGATAGTACAACAGATAGGGCGTTTGCCTTGCACGCGGCCGACCCAGGTTCAATTCCTCCATTCCTCTCAGAGAGCCTGGGAAGCCACCAAGAGTATTCCGCCTGCAGGGCAGAGCCTGGCAAGCTACCCGTGGTGTATTTGATATGCCAAAAACAGTAACAACAAGTCTCACGGTGGAGACATTACTGGTGCCCAATCGAGCAAATTGATAAGCAACGGGACAACAGTGCTACAGTGCTATTTTGGGGGCCACTCCCAAAGCTTAGTCCTAGCTTTGCACTCAGGGATCATGCCTGGCAGTGTTCAGGGGACCATGCTGGCAATCGAACCCAGCTTGGCTGAATGCTCAACACACTGTTTTATGGCTCTGACTCTTCGCTTAATCTCTTTCCTTTTACCATCTGAAAAAAGCCAAGTTAATTTCTTCATATTTAATATGAACTTATTTTTTCTTCCTTTTTTTAAAAGAAAGTTTTATTTTTGGGCCACGCTTGGCAGTACTCAGGGCTTACTCTTGATTTTGCATTCAGGCGTCACTCCTGGTGAATTTGGTAGACCACATGAGGTGCTGGATATTGAAAGCCAGTCTGCCATGTACAAGGCAATTATCTCACCCACTGTAGTAACTCTCTGGCTCCTAAACTCATTTTTCTACCTTCTTGGTTCATTCATTCTCACCTTTTCTGACTAATGTTTATTACAGTAAAGTAGTGTATATTTCTTTTATGCTTACAAAACACAAAACTAGTGTGTGATTCTTACATGTTTATAAACTAGTGTTTAGGATTTTTAGATGATTTCTAAATGTTCATTGAATAAGTTATGCTTTCATTGTGTATTCTATATATGGACTGACTTTATACTAAGATAGCTACAAAGGAAGTAGAAAAATCTCTTTACTGGAACAACTCCAAGAAAAAAAATACAATGAATTACATGCAGTTTTATAATGTAGTTTATATGGCAGAAACATAAATAGCTTATTTTGGAACATTATATATTTAATGAATACTTTTAAAAGTGGAATTTGTGTGATTTTGAACGTTTTCTCTGAATAGCTTAGCTTGTACAGATAGATATTCAGTATCACTGTTGTTTTTTGCATCTGGGACATTTACAAAAATAGTATATAGTTTTATAAGCCATTTATATTTTATTGCAGAAAGGGATCTGGTAAAACCTAAATATGACCTGGATAGAACAGATCCATTAGAAAACAATTATACGCCAGTCTCTTCAGTACCTAATATTTCATCTGGTCACTATCCTGTACCTACTTTGAGCAGCACTATTACAGTAATTGCTCCTACGCATCATGGTAATAACACTACCGAAAGTTGGTCTGAATTTCATGAAGACCAAGTGGACCATAACTCATACGTGCGACCACCTATGCCAAAGAAGCGGTGTAGAGACTATGATGGTAAGGCTTTCAATTGCTTCCTCATGTAGTGAATTAATATTTCTAGGCGATTGCATTCTGTACCGTTCTTTAAGTTGTAAAGGATTATGCAAAGACTTAGAGAAAATCGTGGAAAATTAAGTTTTTAAGCTCTTTTTGAAATTTCTCAATATTATTGAAATCCTCATTAGTCACCAATGACTGTTAAACACCAATATGAAAATAGTATTTATGTATTTTTGGAATTAAGTGAGTGAGTCAAGGAATTTGCTACTGACAAATTGTTGAGAAAACTCACTTGAAGGCATGCAGATTATATTTATTTTCCATATTTTTAAAAGTTTTAAGTAAGATTTAAGTTAGGGAAATGTTTCTAATGACAGAAGTCAGACTGTATTTGTACATGTAAGTTTTATATCATTTTGCTAGCCAGGAATATTCATTTTAATTTTGTTTTTGTTTGTTTTTTGGTGGTGGTGATGGGAGTTTGGGTCACAGCTGGCAGTGCTCTGCCCCAGGGTCACTCCTGTTGGGGCTCAGGGTGCTAGGTGTTGTGTTGGGGATTGGACCAGGGTTGGATTGCATGTAAGGGTTTATCCATTGTGCTATCTCTTCTGCCCCTGGTGATAGTTTTTAAGAATGTATGTTAGCTGTAATACTGGTCACTATTTTAAATTATTGTGAGTTAATAGGTAGCTCTTTATGGATTAATTATACTTGTGGTGCTGGGGACGGAACCCTGGGTTTCACACATAGGAAAACTGTGTTCCACCATCAGGCCACATTCTGGCCAAAAATAGCCCCATTTTATTTTTTTTATTTATTTATTTATTTATTTTTTTTTGCTTTTTGGGTCACACCCAGCGATGCTCAGGGATTACTCCTGGCTTTGCACTCAGGAATTACTCCTGGCGGTGCTTGGGGGACCATATGGGATGCCGAGGATCGAACCCGGGTCGGCCGCGTGCAAGGCAAACGCCCTACCCGCTGTGCTATCGCTCCAGCCCCCCATTTTAAAATATCTTACTTTTACTAACTTGATGCCCAACTCTTGTTCATTTCTTTTAACTGTATTTCCTCACAGAAAAGGGTTTCTGTATGAGAGGAGACATGTGCCCTTTTGATCATGGAAGTGACCCGGTAGTTGTAGAAGATGTGAATCTTCCTGGTATGCTGCCTTTCCCAGCGCAGCCTCCTGTTGTTGAAGGACCACCTCCTCCCGGTCTTCCCCCTCCTCCCCCGATTCTCACACCACCACCTGTGAACCTGAGGCCCCCAGTGCCTCCACCGGGCCCATTACCTCCCAGTCTACCACCTGTCACAGGTGAGTAAATAAGTCTGTGTGCCTGTATGTTACCTGTTTATTCATAATTTGTTTTTTAAAAAGTAATTTGATGCTTGCTTTTGTAAGAAAGTGAAATATTCCTATAGATGTTTACAGCTTCAGGGAACTAAGTGCAGGGTACTTCTGTTGCACTGTATCCCAGATTGTAAGCTATTCCAGAACTGTGGTCTCCTGTGGTTTTAAAGCGGCCTTGAATTTTGCATGTCCCTAATGAATTCTGCTGTTAGTGATCCTTTATAACTAAGTAAACTCATTTCGGAAGATATTAAAAGATATTTTACTCTGTAAATGAATGTAGTTATGAGTTTCATGTTTATAGATATTATGATTTGATAAATGAGACTATTATGTTGGGATGTACAATAACTTTTTTTTATTTGTTTGCTTTCAGATGATGTTTCTTATTCTTTGGTTTTGACAGGACCACCGCCACCACTTCCTCCTTTGCAGCCATCCGGCATGGATGCTCCCCCAAACTCTGCCACCAGCTCTGTTCCTACTGTAGTAACAACTGGCATTCATCACCAGCCTCCTCCTGCTCCACCTTCTCTTTTCACTGCAGGTGCAGTTTTGGCCCTCTATATGCTTTCAATAAAATCTAGCGTTAGAACAGAGTTGTATTTGAGCAATTCAGAAATGTTTAGAGCTCTATCAGTTTTTTCTCATTTAAAATTACAATATGTAGAAATGGTGATCATATATTAAATGTCAGTTTTAAATTAAGTTCTTTCAATGAAGTTTGAATTTAAAAAACAATTTCAATTTTTTCTATGTTTAATATATAAACCCTGTTACGTGTTAGCAGATTGTTACATTCATGTGTACTTTCTCTGTTTGAAAGGAAAATATTATTAAGTGGACTTCTATAATTGTTTTTTAATTACAGTTTTTGTATTACCAGATACATATGACACTGATGGCTATAATCCTGAAGCCCCAAGCATAACAAACACTTCCAGACCTATGTATAGACACAGAGTGCATGCACAAAGGCCTAACTTGATAGGACTGACATCAGGGGATATGGATTTGCCACCCAGAGGTACTGTGATTCATATCTTTTCTTCTTAACATTTTTATATCAGGAATAGCAAAACATTTACACACACCCATAATTGGAAGATGGTAAATATGTTTCTTAGATCCTTTTGTCACTCGAGAGAAAATGTAATGTCTCCTTCCTTGTGTTTGGTATTTGTTACACACACTTTTATCCAAGGGGAAAACATATATTTTCCAGGTTACTCTACTTGCAGGCTTAATTTGGTGTAGTTGAACTCCTTGAAGTACTGATTTCATTTGTAAAGGTAGATTCTTCCCAAGTTCAAATGATAAAATGAGGTGTATAGTCTTGTGCTTGATAGACATTTTGTATTTGATTTCTTGACATGTTAAAATTTGTTATTGTTTTCTGGTATGGCGCAGAAACCAGACAACAAAAATAATAACAAAGAAATGGTGCTGAGGCATATCCTAAATTCATTTAGTTGTGTGTTTATAAATACCAAGAATAGGATTAATCCAACTAATTTGTTCAATTTAAGAAAAAAATTATAAGTTGAATTTTTTTCTGTATGGATTAATGTTTGTATTAGTTTCCCATCACTGTATCACTGTCATCCCGTTCCTCATCGATTTGCTTGAGTGGGCACCAGTAACACCTCCACCGTGAGACTGGTTATTACTGTTTTTGGTATATCGAATACACCATGGGTAGCTTGCCAGGCTCTGCCGTGTGGCAAGATACTCTCGGTAGCTTGCCGGGCTCCCTGAGAGGGATTGAGGAATCGAACCTGGGTAGGCCACGTGCAAGGCAAACACCCTAAGTGTTTCCATATGAACAAGTATTTTATTTATTTATTTATTTTCTTTTTGGGTCACACCCGGCGATGCACAGGGGTCACTCCTGGCTCTGCACTCAGGTATTACTCCTGGCGGTGTTCAGGGGACCGTATGGGCTGCTGGGAATTGAACCTGGGTTGGCCTCGTGCAAGGCAAATGCCCTACCCACTGTGCTATTTCTCCAGCCCCATGAACAAATATTTTTAACTTTCTTGTCATGTGAGATTAACATTAAATATTTAGGTTTGGTGAAATGTACAATGTTCATCAGATTTTCATCTTAGTAAAACTGAAAAGTAGTAGATATTTCCTTTCTTTTATACATGATGAATATTTAGTTTTTAAACTCAAGTATGCTTACTTTTTCTTGTTTGTTTTTGTTGTTTGGGCCATACCTGGCAATACTCAGGGATACTCAGGATACTCAAAGCCAGGAATAATCCTGGCTTTGCACTCAGAAATCACTCCTGGCAGTGCTCAGGGGACCATATGTGATGCTGGGGATTTAATCCAGGTTGGCCATGTGCAAGGCAAATTCTCTATCCACTGTACTACCACTCTGGCTCCTACTATCAAGTATACTTTCAATTATGTAAACTATGAGTTCAAAGTCCAAAGATGATTTATTTACTTGTGGTTTTCTGAAGAGGATGATGACAGATGGGAAGAATGTCATGGGCTTGTAGAGTTTAATTTGGGGCTGAAGAGATAGCACAGTAGGTAAGACATACAGCCAGTAAGCACTTGCCTTGCTTGCGGCTGACTGAGGTTTGATCCCCTTATCCCCATCCTGTATGGTCCCCTTAGCGTCACCAGGAATAAATCCTGAGTGCAGAGCCCCAAGTAATCCTTTTAGCATTGCTGGTGTGTGGTCCTCCATCCCTACCTAAAACTGTTTAATTTAACATAGAATTACTGATTCTTCACAGAAATGAGTTAAAAAAAAATCTTGGCCTGTTATATTTAAATATACATATGGTTTTAAAATGTATGTTTGCACAAAATCCTAAAACTTTGTTTTCAATATGACTTAAGGAGGTAACGATGATATAATATTAATCTCTGTTTTCTTCCCCCTGTCCCTTTTGTTTTCAAACAGATAAACCTCCTAATAAAAGCAGTATGAGGATAGTAGTGGATTCAGAATCAAGGAAAAGAACCATTGGTTCTGGGGAGCCTGGAGTTTCTACAAAGAAGACTTGGTTTGATAAGTAAGCTGGCAGGAAAAATTGAAGCATTTTTATTGTTTAGTGGTTTTATGTGGGCCAAGGCAGGGGAGTGGTGCTTAAGAGGCCCTGGGGGCCATCCCGGTGATTCTTGGCCAAGAGGGTAAGTGGTTCAATGCAGGAATCTGAGGATGCCGTGCTGCTCAGGCCCTTTGGTGCCGGGTATTCCCTGGCCCACCTGGCAGTGCTGGGGGCTTCTAGGACTGCGTTAGTGTTGCTCTGGGAACCATGAGTACCAGGGAACGAACTTAAATTTGACCATTTTCAAGGCATTTCCCTTAATCCATGTGTTATCTTTCTAGCCTCTTGTGCAGTACTTTTTAGAATGGTTGCACTGTTAAGAAAGTATAGTATTCTTGTCAAAATAAAATTAACATTTTTTATAGACTTTCACTAAAGTACAAATTGTTTTCTTATGTGTGATAGAGAACACCAAAAAGAGGATGCCCTTAGATATCCTTTGACATCCAAGCAAAATATCTTGAATTTAGCGATCATTGAGTATAAGGAAGATGATGATCCATCATTTGGGAAGGAAATGTGTGTTTGGGTCTGGGAGGCAGCCTGTTTTGTAAGAGGTAGAAAATGCTCTGGATAGGCATTGAAGATGTCCAAGAAGGACTTCAGAGAGATGCTTTTATTGTTTTGTTTGTGTGTTTGTTTGGGGGCCATATCCAGTGATGCTCAGGGGTTCCTCCTGGGTCCTACACTCAAGAATTACTCCTGGCAGTGCTCTGGGAATCATATGGGATGCCAGGGATTCGAACCCTGGTCTACAACATGCAAGGCAAACACCCTACCTTACCCATACTATCTCTCTGGCCCCACACTTCAGAGAGATGGATAAGGAATCAGAATGTCTGTGAGATGATGATTTTCCAAATTTGCATTTGCGAGAGGAGAGACAAGGATCATGCTTATGAAGCTTTAACAGTGATTTAGTAATGATTTTTGGTTTTGGTTTTATCTTTAGTCCGGTGACTTAAGGCAAGTAGTGTACCTTTTATGGATCTACTGTTTTGTCCTTTTATTCAAGTGTCAGATGTATATGGTATAGTTCCAACAAAATTCTCTTTAAGTTGAGAAATTATTAAGATACTTTATTTGCTTTTTAATCTGTTTTAAAATAGGGCACATTTCAGTAAGCTAGTTTTTGTAGAAACAAAATAAAGGCTATGCAGATTGGCTGAAAGGGGGTTACCAAGACCTTTGCTACTAAGAATTCTAAGTAGGAGGTAATGAGAAATGAAAAGTTACCTACTTACCTGCTGTTTAACTTCTAAAAATATGCTTTTACTACTGATTAGGAAACTTTAAGTTTGGAAGAAAATTTTAATTTACCAACCAATAATTTCAGTTTTGGAAAAAAAAATTAACCTAAATTTTGATTCTTAATTCTTTTGTACTTAATATAGTGACTTGGAATTATAAGGGAATATTATTTAATTATTATTATTATTTTTTTGCTACAGACCAAATTTTAATAGAACAAACAGTCCAGGTTTCCAGAAAAAGGTTCAGTTTGGAAATGATAATACCAAACTTGAACTTCGGAAAGTTCCTCCGGAATTAAATAACATCAGCAAACTTAATGAACATTTCAGTCGCTTTGGAACCTTGGTTAACTTACAGGTAAGGGCCAGAAATCATTTGTTCTCTTTACCTAGTTATTTTAGGAAGGATCTTAATGTAGTAAGAAAAAAAACCTACTAAAGCAGTGTGATTTTAATCTGATTATTTTAGATAATAAATACCAAATAAGTTTGGTAGTAATCAGTGATTAGAAAATTGAACATGAGAAGAAGCTTTGTACTTTAGCGAACGGTGTTAC
The DNA here is from genome assembly GCF_027595985.1 of Sorex araneus. Lineage (NCBI taxonomy): Eukaryota > Metazoa > Chordata > Mammalia > Eulipotyphla > Soricidae > Sorex > Sorex araneus. Next base: position 274,480,005 of record NC_073302.1, on the reverse strand, counting down.
TGAATACTTTTTACTTAGAAAAGGCATATTATTAAGATAATTTTTGTATGTCATTATTATAATTATGATTGGTCGTATTATTAAGTACTTTTTGTCATTATTATTAAGTCATTATTATTAAATTACAGAAAAGTTAAAGCTGTAGTGATAAAATATAATATAATCTAGTATTTTTTTTTCTCCTAAGGGTTTTTTGTTTGTCTTTTGGGGGCCAACATGGGGCATGGGGAAGCACACCCAAAGTGCTCTGGGCTTGACTCCTGGCTCTGCGTTCAGGGTTCCCCCTGGTGCTTTTTGGGGGACCACTTATGGTGTTGAAGATTGAACCCAGGCCAGCTCCTTGAAAGCACTCAAGCACTCTGGCACCATTTCCCTAGTTTTTAAACATCATTTCAGTGGAATGATTCAGTCAGTAAATCATTGTGACTGATTGATTAGTCAGAATTAAAATTATGTTTATTTTTCCTCTTACTTTTGAACAGCCTTCGAGATAAATACAGGCATAATTTATTTTAATTTAATTTTTAGTTGTGTTTTTTGCGCCTCCCTAGTGTTGCTCGTGAGGCCTGGGACCCTTCCTCAAGATTCTTAGTCATCTGCCAACTACAAGGGCCTACGGACGCGGTGCTCCTTGTATGTGGTGCTCAGGACCACCCAGGCAATCCAGCCGTGTTGGGGGCTTTCAGGGCTGCACCTGGTATTGCTTAGGGAATCGTGGTATTGGGGATGGAAACAGTTGGCTGTGTGATAGACCTTGTCCTGTCTGAAGCCCTAGAAGAGATAGAACAATTTTTCAGAGCTGAGGTGAAAGTATATGTTGTTTCTGTTTGTGTTTCTTTGTTCATGGGGTTCTGTCATTTGTAAAAAATACACAGGAGTACATGTGTGGAAGGGTGATTTGATGATGTGTGTTGTGGTGCTCTCTCTCTCTCTCTCTCTCCCCCTTTCTCCTCCTTCTCCTCTCTCTCTCTCTCTCTCTCTCTCTCTCTCTCTCTCTCTCTCTCTCTCATATGTCTCTGACCCTTACTTCTGACTCTGACGCCCTGTGACTTTACAGTCTTAATTTATATAGCAATCACATAGGGTGGTGATACATAGCTGGGTTGAACATTAATTAACACATCAACACAGAGGGGTAAGACCACCCCTCCAGGAAATTAACTCAAGGATAAAATCTCAGCTAAGGATTTTACTCCAGATTACTAGGAGATCCGCTTAAGGGCGGGATCCCATCCAGGGTGTGTCGCTTTTTTCTTTCCTCTAAGTAAATTTACTTCTAGTATTTCTAGCAGTGTCATTCTGTATGAGCACAGTAAGAGATATATCAGACTTAAAGTTTGGTTCTTCCTGAGGACATCTCACTATGTATTTCAGACACAGTCCTCAGGCCAGGTTAGTCTTCCTAACCCCAGCAGGGTCCTAATCTCGTCGTTACTTTTGGATCATGACAGCATTTGTCTATGACTGTGCTCTGAATTTATAGTTGAGTATTGTGGCACTTTGGCCTGGCCCATTTCAATGCCAGGGTAGCCCACAGCTTGCCCTGGGTCCATTCAGTTTCTCTTCAGGATCCTGCTTTTGGGGTGTTAGGAACTAAGGTCAACTGAGTTGAGAAAGCAGATGCCCAGGCGTAAATATTATTTGTAGTCAATCAACTCCCAAGTTACAAGAGCATAATATTAACTGTCTTCCTGTGCCCATACAGAAAGGATATTGCTTTAAGGTAAACCAAGTTCCCTGCGGCAAGGCTGAAAGGACATACTCAATGTTATCCTACAGTCATCTTTATTGATCCTTTTGCTGTATCTGCATACTGACATACTTGTGTAACTAAGCATATAAAATAGGTGCTTTTGAAAATCAATTTAACTTCATCCTAATTTATATTATAATGTAGATTCAAATTCCAATTATAAAATGCTCAAAATCATTCTTATAGTGAGTAATTGTTAGATATTTGCTATATGCTTTCTGATTTATGAGTTATTTACTTCATAACACTACAGAGTGGGCATTATTCTCATTATTCTCTTTGTGGATGAGAAAGTGGAAACACAGAAAGGTTTAATAATTTTTCATCTTCCATGGGTATAACAGGCAAAGTTTTAACTGGGTTGCTTAATTCAGGTCAATTTTGTTCATACTCACTTTTTATTGTTTTAAATTGTCAGTGGTTTATATACCACACTTTTGGAAAACACAGCTATTACTGAAAGAACAGAAAATTTCAGCTGAAATGCATTGGATGTTGCATATTAGGTGAATGGGTCCATATAATCACATACTTTTTAGAATCAGTTTCCTTATTTGTAAATCATTATTGTTGTTATTAAGTTGATCTTTATAGTTTCTTAACCTCTCCTAGTCTTGAGAATGTTAGAATTACAGATTTGGAAAAAAATTTGTTAATTTGTTTTTGTGTATGGGGTGGGTGGGGGGTCAGGAGACGATGCTGGGAATCAAATCCAGTGCTTCATGCATGGGAAGCATACACTTTACCTGTGAGCTACAGCCCTAGCCTACAAACTTGGAAAATATTTTGTGTGGAGTTTTCTTAAAGTTTGTGGTTAGAGCTTACTCTTTTCAATTACTATACTACTGTTTCCTGGTATGTTTTGTGGATCATATCCCTCATTAATGAGTATTTCTCAGAGTGTTGGAGATTTAAAAAAAAAAACATCACTTTGAACTGTTACATAAAATATTTGTTTTTGATACTGTAATGCACAATTTTTTTTTTCTTTTTGGGTCACACCTGGCAATGCATAGGGATCACTCCTGGCTCATGCACTCAGGAATCACCCCTGGCGGTGCTCAGGGGACCATATGGGATGCTGGGATTCGAACCCGGGTCAGCCATGTGCAAGGCAAACACCCTAGCTGCTGTGCTGTCTCTCTAGCCCCACAATTTTTTTTTTAATTGAATCACCATGTGAAAAGTTACAAAGCTTTCAGGCTTAAGTCTCAGTCATACAATGATCAAACACCCATCCCTTCACCAGTGCACATGTTCCATCACCAAGACCCCAGTATACCTCCCATCCCACCCCCACCCCCCGCCTGTGTGGCTGATGATTTTCACTTTACTTTCTCTTTACATTGATTATATTCAGTATTTCAACAGAAAACTCACTATTATTACTATTTGGAATTTCCCCCCAACAATCAGACCTGCTGAAAAGGCATCATTTGATAATTTGTTTTCCATTGCTGAGAATGGAGAGCATATGAGGTTTTGGATTTCTGGTAGTTTAGTAATTAAGTCCAGACAAATTTCTGCCAGAAGTCGCATCATTGCAAGCTTGTACCTCTGTTTAGTGGGCCTTATAAGATGGTGGTCGCTGGGAAAAGGTAATGCCGAGAGAGAAAGACCTTTCCCCTCCCGGAGCGGCATGGGGCTGTAGCTTACTTAGTTCACAGTGTAGAGGCATTTCTGCAAGAAGCCGTTGGGTGCTAAAAGTAGTTAGTTGGCCTCCGGGATCATGGGTGTTCAAGAACAGAGCTGCCATTCATGTGCGTGCGGCTGCTTCGGGTCACATCTGGGCAGAGCTGTAGTGCACAATTCTTGACTAAGATTTTCTAAGTGTTCTATGTCTACTCTGAATAATCCTCAGTTAACTGTATCCTATGTAGATAAGTAGAGTGGTAATAATCTAAGTACAAAGAAGTTTAAACATAGATTCTTACTTGGAAGAGCCAGCATTTTAGCTTAGGAATTTTGCTGTATAAAGCCATAGATGTGTTTGTAAATGCACTCTATTTCATTTCTAAACCTTAGGTTGCCTATAATGGTGATCCTGAAGGTGCCCTTATTCAATTTGCAACTCATGAAGAAGCAAAGAAAGCAATATCTAGTACAGAGGCAGTACTAAATAATCGCTTTATTAAGGTTTATTGGCACAGAGAAGGAAGCACCCAGCAATTACAAACTTCTTCTCCAAAGGTAAGAGAGAAATTTATGTGAAATTAATGACTTCAAAAATTCTCCGGGGCCCATGCAGTAGTACTGTGGGTAGGGTGCTTGTGCCTTGCATCGACCAGCTAGGATTCTGTCACCAGTACCCCAGGCCCCTGAGCACTACTGGGTGTGGCCCAACTCCCAATCCTAGGGGGGGAGAGAGAAAGAGAGAGGGGGAGGGAGGGCGAGCCTTAAGTTCAGGTAGATTTTAGTTAAGATCTTTTCTTTCATTAATTGTACAGACTTGAGAAAGTTACTTAACTTTTATCCTCTCTGTCATGTATTGAAGTTAATTCCTAGTTTGGACAATTAAAAGATCTATGTAAAGTTCTAGGTGGATAGTAGTCTACTTAGTTCATTGTAGCTGTGCGTATTCCAGAAACTCAGGCTATGGGTTCATCTTGGAAAGCTTTCCTTCTCCTTTTCTTTCCTCTTTCTCTTAACTGTGAATCAGTCAACTATGTTACATTAATTACCTGTAGTATAGCAGCTCCTTGCCCCCTCAGTTTATTTTTTTTTCATTAGAGGGAGAAGAGAGTGAAGGATAGATTCCACTTTCAGTTTTATTAAAAAAAATGTTTACGCAAAATATGTATGTGCAAAATATTGTGATTATAAATCACACTGAAAGTAATTTACACTTTCAGTGTAATTCTGCATGGCAATTTAGCAGAAAAGCAATGAAATTACTTAAATGCTTATGAACTAATAAGCTTGTTTAACAAATTTTGTTTTGAGGTCATACAGCCGTTAGTCCAGCAGCCCATTTTACCAGCTGTGAAACAGTCAGTCAAAGAGCGGTTGGGTCCAGTACCTTCAAGTACTCTTGAACCAGCAGAAGCCCAGAGTGCCAGTTCAGACCTTCCTCAGGTAAATGAAGCCTTACAGTTGGGCTTATTGCATGAAGGACTTTCAGTATATTAGTTTTGTTGATTTAAATTGTAGTTAGATATATGTCTATATAAAAATATAGTAGTCTATACATCTTTGAAATCAATTTGTAAGGTTTTTTTTTTAACCATTACCATAAGATTTTTTTTCATAATATTTGAATTGTAAATTCTTCTCTAATACTTATTTTTGAAAAAGAATTCTCTTCCACTTTATGGAGATTTTTCAGCAAACCTGCCTGAAAAATGATAGTCAGTACACATCAGTCAATCTTACTGCTCTGTGACCTTTTACTTAACTTGATTTCTATTCTGGAGATAATTATTTAGTAGACTGGCTTTTGGAGACTCAGACTCTCAGGTTTTAACATACTATATCAAATTACTTACACCGCTCTCTCAGAGCCTTGTATCACTTATTCCTGACTCTCAGATATGCTTCTCCATATGTTATTCCCTTCCCACACCCTTCCACATTTGAGTGGCAGTTTCTTGATTCTATACCCACAGTCTCTGAAATTTAGCTTTCCTTTGTCTCTGGTTGTTTCAGCATTTGCTATGTGTGAGTGTTAGGATATGGTGTCCTACATAACTAATGGGTGCCATCTTATTATTATTGTCCTAGATAATTCCTGAGGAGTTAAGATACTGAGATTCTATTTTAAAAATGCAAAATGTAATCTGGTAAAATATCAGTTACTGAAGAAAAAAAAAATCAACTCATTCCCAATCCCGTTATCCCAGATTGCCAAATAAAGTGCACTTGGCTAAAAAAGAAATATATTTAAGAAAAGTTTCATTTATAGTTCTCAGTTAAAAATTGTTTTTTGGGGGGAAGAGGGGCACTCCCAGTGGTGCTTGGAGATTAGTGCTCAGGGATCACTCCAGGCTGTGCTGGGGAGAACCATATGCAGTTCTGGGCGTCACACCTGATTTTGGCATTTGCTGGACAAGCACATTAACCCCTGTCTCTTTATTATTATTAACTTTTTTTCGTATATATTTTTTGTTGTTTGGGCAGCACCTGGTTAATATCACAGATCACTGCTGGTGATACTTAAGGATTCTGGGGATTAAACCCAGGTTCGCTGCTTGCTAGGCAAATGTTCTACTTGCTATACAATCATTTGGGCCCTAATTATGATGATGATGATGATGATGATGATGATGATGATGATGATGATTTGGGGGCTGTACCTAGTAGTGTTCAGGATTTACTGCTGAGTCTGTGCTCAGGGATTACCCCTGGTGGGGCTTGGGGACCATTGGGGTGCTGTGGTTCAGATCTGGGTTGGCGCTCTCCTTTATTAATTTTTAATAGTGTTCCCAATTTTGCTTGGAAAATTAGGGACCATTCCTGGTGATACTTGGGCCCTGCAACATAAGGGTTTAGCGGTTGGGCCCACTGATGCAGTGTTGCTTGAGTCTAGTGATATTGAGTGCCACCAGGGCCCCACATGCTGGTTGGGGATGCTGAGTAGTCACGTGGTGCCAGGGGTCACACTGGACACCCCTCGTGTGCATGCTGTTTATCTCCCTGCCTTGTGTGAGTTGCCTCCCTGTTGGAATCATTTCTCTGACCCAAAAGGTATAACTTGAGGATCAGGCAGATATAATAATTAGATCATATTAGGAAAGTCCTAACTTTTTTATCAACATAGAATTCTAAAAATCTATGGTTCTGTGTCATGGAAAGAACCTTGGCAACCACCTAGTTCAAACTTATCTTTGTAATATTTTATGATAGAGTAATAATGCATATTGTTTGTTTTCCACACATATTTTCTTTGAAAAGGCTCATTCTTTTGATTAACATTTATATCTACAGTGTTAGTATTACATGCTAGTAGAATGAGAATGTTCAGCATCCCAGTGAACTTATACATGTTTGGGGAAACACTGAATATGTCCATTTTAATTTTTTTAGAATGTAACTAAGTTATCTGTGAAGGACAGGTTGGGTTTTGTATCAAAGCCATCTGTTTCAGCAACTGAAAAGGTAAGAAGAATAGCATGATGTGTTTGTCTTGGCTTCATAAATGTTTTCAGATGGCATCTTAATTTTTTAATTTTTTCCATAGTTCTAAACTTTTGCTTCTTAATATTATCTGTATCTCTTTTTCCTACCTTATTGCTTTCCATTTGCTGAAAAAGAAAAATACTGCTTACCTTTTTTCTTTTTTGCTTCAGCATTTTAATACTTGTCACTTGCTGTTTTCCATGTGCTTCATACTTAATGTTTTTTATTTTGTTCTATTTATAAAGATGTTGTGTGTTTAATGGGAAAACTTTAGTGCCCTAATTGAAAAGGCCATGAATTTAGAATTTAACTTGACTTTCAGCTATGACTCATCACTTAACTAACTGCATGGCTGTGGGTAGTACTCTTAACCTTTCTGAACTTTTCTTGTTACTGGTTAAACGGTGATGGTAATAATTGTCTTTCTCATGGGAATTTGTGAGGATTAAATAAAATAATCTAAGTGTTTTGTGACTGGAAAAGTGGGATGTAAGTGTTGCTAATACCTTTTATAGCGTAGCCTGACAATCCATTTATTTCTTGTTTTTAAATGATTTGGTAAATACTGATTATTTATGGACTTAGTTCTACATAACTGGTACTCTTTTTCTGTTTATGTATGAATGAATACTTTGATCTTAAAATTTTTTTTTTTTTTTTTTTTTGCTTTTTGGGTCACACTTGGCGATGCACAGGGGTTACTCCTGGCTCTGCACTCAGGAATTACCCCTGGCCGTGCTCAGGGGACCATATGGGATGCTGGGATTTGAACCCGGGTCGGCCGCGTGCAAGGCAAACACCCTACCCGCTGTGCTATCTCTCCAGCCCCCGATCTTAAAATTTTAGGATTAGATAATCTAAGGCAGTAAGACCCCAAAATAGTCTCGTAGTTTATCTATATTTTGAGCTACTGTGTTAGGACTGGAATCTGTGTCTTGTATTTCTAATGTGTGATTCTTCCCATTGAGAAGATTATGTAGGTAATTGTCTGCCTTGGTAAATTAGGGATCCCATGAGATAACGGATCTGCTCTCTTCCTTGGTTTTCATTATTTAGTGTGTTAAACTTTGGCATTTCTAGAAATTTGATTCTGAATCTCATTTTGTTATCATTCCCCCTACCCCTTGGGCATCTTAATTCTTTAGGCATGACATCCTAAAATGACTCATTATTTCCTGTATAAATGAATCCCCTCGTCTCTGGAAGTGGTACCATTTTTCAAGTTGTGCAACCTAAATGCTGTAGAGTTATCTATTTACTAGTATATGTAGTTTCTTTCTCTCTCTGCCACCTTCAGTTCCCTGCTTCTGCCTGCAGTGACATTGCTGTTACCCCACCCCTTACCCCCAGTGTATGCTGCCACCATCCTACATCTTACTGGTAATTTCTTATGGGGGCTTTCATTTCCTCAGGTAAATTGCTTGGTTTCTAGTTCATCATATCTTAATTATTCCAGTTCTGTTATTTCTGCTTTAGCGTTTTTTGTGTGTGTTTATGTGTGATTTTCCTGAAGTGCATTTCTTCGTGCCTAATTGAATTCTAGTCAGTCTTTTAAAAGACTAAATATCTTTCTAACCTCTTCTGTATAAGCTCCTTATTTTTCCATGATAGGCTCCTTTTCTATGAATGCATTGTTTATGCTTTTAAATTCAGTAATATTCAGATACTTTCATTAGATTTTTTTCCTTGATAATAACTAAGGAATAAAAAAATAACAAGATGTGTTGTACTTAGCACAGGACTGTACAGTTTGGGAAATTCTAGACACATGGCATTGTTTAGATTCTGTTTTATGTCAAGACTTACGCTCTGAAATTGAAGAGTATACAAGTTACAATTTTTAAAGAATCTATTAGATTGTTTCATGCTATTTTCATTATTGCTTTTTCCCTTAGTCCTTTATTTATGTACTACAGTTTTTACACTTTTTTTTATGTAGCCTTAGGATAAAAGGGATAGAGAGTTGGAATTGACTGTGTAAATTCACTTAGGCAGTCACCATTAACTTAATTTATGAAAAAAATCACTAATAGTTGTAAGTTATTTATGAAAAAATTGCTTGGTAAATATTAAAAACTGTTTCAGTGAATGTAGGTATATAACTTTTAGTCAGCTTGTTTATAAGGTGGTATTTTACTTTGCTCTTTCTGGTTTATGTTTCCCAAGTCTAATGGTTTTGCTACAGAATCTTTAGAAGATTTTGAGAAGTCTTAGAGAAAATAAAATGTTTTCCATCAGTAAATTTTGGTTTTGGGGCCATCCTGGGTTACTTCTGGCTCTGCACTCAGGAATGACTTCTGGCGGTGCTCAGGGGACCATATGGGGCATTGGGGATTAAATCTGATTGCCACCTTGAAAGCAAGTGCCTTACTGCTGTAAGTACTGCTGTACTTCTATTCCACCATCATTAAATCTTACCGAAAAATACTCTTTTTTGAGGAAGGTGATGAGTTTATTGGTCACATTCTGTAGTGTTCAGGGGATACATCTGTAGGTACGAAGATTGTTCCCTGGCAGTGTTTGGGTACTATGCCAGGGTATGAACCTTGGCCTCTTGCATGAAATTATGCATATTGAGCATTTGAGCTATCTCCCCAGCCCCACAAATATTTTTAAATTGAAGGCAGTAGGATGCTTGAAACCAACACCTACGGAGTATCTTTTGTGCTTGTTAGAGCAAATAAGTACACAAATAGAAAATTTGATTTCCTTCCTACAAAGCCATTGAGACCCATTAGTGGTTTGCATTTAAGAGTCACACTGTCACACTGCCATCCCATTGTTCATCGATTTGCTTGAGCGGGCACCAGTAATGTCTCCATTGTAAGACGTGTTGTTACTGTTTTTGGCATATCAAATATGCCACGGGTACCTTGCCAGGCTCTGCCATGCGGGCGGGATACTCTAAGTAGCTTGCTGGGCTCTCGGAGAGGGACAGAAGAATCAAACCCGGATTGGCCATGTGCAAGGCAAACGCCCTACCCGCTGTGCTATCGCTTCAGCCCTACTTAAGAGTATGTCAAAGAATTGAAAGTCATGGAACTTGAAACTGATTTGTTATTACTAAATATAAAGATATTTCAGTGACTAGTAAATAGGTATTATTTGGATAGTTATTAATGAAATGTTTGAGCACTTTTGCTAACTTTGAAAGTTTGTGAAACTAAAGGTGACATTTCTATACGTCATCCTGGTTAACTTGTTTTTTTTGGGGGTGGGAGAGACTTGGGCCACACCCAGTGGTGGTCAGGGCTTACCTTTGATTTTGTACTCAGGAATCACTCCTGGTAGTGCTTAGGGGACCAAAAGCAGTGTTGTGAGTTGAACTGGAATTGGCCATCTCAAGGCAGGCACCTAGACCATTCTTCAGCTTATCTTGCTTAATTTTCCCTAAAACTCTCTTACAAGTTCTAGCACGATGAAGTGATTCAGTAGTGTTCTTACATTTACTGTATCAATTTTCGCATATCAAATTTAGAAGGATACATTGTTGCTTAGCAGTATTTTATGATTTCAAAATATTTGTTAATCCCCTTAATGTTAATTTGTTAGCATCTGTACCATGAATTTTTGTTTTTATTATTATTTTGTATTTGTTTGGGGGTCATATCTATTGCTCAGGGCTTACTCTTGGTTCTCTGCTCAATGATCATTCCTATGCTTGGAGAACTGTGTGCAGTGCCAGAGATCAAACCAGTGTCGGTCACATGCAAACACCTTACCTGCAGTTCTGTCTTTCAGTACATGGAGTCTTTGAAAGGAAATTGGTGTATAGTAAAACTTTAGGAATATGCGTGGCATTTGGACTTCAGCTGATTATTTGACAACTTATATTCTGTATAATGTCGAACAAATCTTTTTTTGAGGAGCCACATCTGTGGTGCTTGGGGAAGCATGTAGTACCAGGGGTCAAACTTTTGGTTCCCACATGCAAAATACGCATTCTAGCCCTGTGTGGGTTTCCTTGACCCATTAAACAAATCTTAACTACATTGCCAATGAAATACAATCATTTCTGCATTTCTCGACCTGGGCTAAATGGCCCCTTGTGTTGGTTCCCCAAGATATTTCAAAGGAGACAAAGATGAAAGTCACATAAGGGAGCAGAAGAAGGGAGGTTACGGAGTCATGGCACCATGCTAACAGTAAGGTGGAGCCACAGAAATGAAGTTCAGAAGTGGGTCATGGTCTGGAAAATGAGACACTGTTCTAAGTAACCTTTTGGATATTTAAACGTTTTGGGGGGTTATGTGTATTGAACATGTGCTCTAACACTGAGCTACATCTCTTGTCCTCATAAGCAGATTCTACTTTTCAACTCAAGTTTTGAATTTAACAGAGTTTTGATGTGAAACTTGGCAGGTATATGACAAGAAAGGAAAATCAGGACCATTTGTGTTACCAAGAATAGGTCTGGGGCCTCTGTAGGTACTACATGTACTCTAGTCCTTTGAGCTATCTCTCTGACCCATCTTTATGAATTTTGGTGTCATTAATAGTCTCATACTTGAACTGTACTTAGCTTATGATTGATAGATATCTAATATTTTACTTTTTTGAAGGCTACCTGCTAAATTTAATCTCTTGAATAGCTGGCTTAAAGTAGTAATATGTAAAGTAGAGATAGTGGTGAATAAGTATGTTGGCTGAGGTTTCTGAGAGTTAGCATGGTAGCAGCTCCTCAGCATTCAGATTAATGGACAAATGTTTAGCGTCTCTGAACATCTCCTAAATCATCTCTAAATCCACTTAAAAAAATTTTTTTTAATTTACTAGTTTACAGCATTGCAGAATTTCAGTGATAGATTTATTGCAAAAACCATCAAAAAGATCCTTCTACTGTTCTTATCCTAACCCATGTTGTTTTCTGTCTAATAACCACCACAGTGGTCACCAAAATTAGTACCAAGTTTAGGAGGTTTTTTTTTTTTTCCTGGCCAGTTTGATGTAGTTACTTATATTTCACATATGAATAAAATCATCTTAATCTCAAATTTTGCACGTTTTTGTCCTAAATGGCACAATTATCTTTGTTTTTTTTCCTTTTTTATTCCAGAGTAGCTACTCAGTTGCATATGTATACCACCGTTTCTTTATTCTTGTGATTGGATCATTTTAAGATCTAGTTTCTTAGCAACTTATAAATACATGATACAGTATTACTTTAGCCACCATCTGTACATTACATCTCCAGGACTTAATTTTATAATTGCATTGTATATACTTTATAACTAATTTTTAAAATTTTATATTATTTGGCCACCTTAAGATAATTTGAAATTAGAAAATATGGTTATAATGATTACTGTTTCCAATTTATTTGAGTATAGGAATGGTTTTTTAAATTTAAATTTGTGCAATACTTACATAGAAAATACTTTATGAAGCACTCATTTGGCATTTTCTTCGTCAGATTATCTTTTGTGTTCCTTTATAAAGTTGTTTCACCTTTTTAGGAAGGGGCAGGGGGCACCACAGTGTTACTTTGAGACCTTTTTTTTTTTTTAGATAATAGTTGTGCTCTGTGGAACTAGTCTAATTGGGAAGTACCAGCATACTATATGGGGTGCCAGGGATTGAAGCTGGGTTGGCCACTGCAAGCCTTACCCACTATACTATTGTCCCGGCCCCTTTTCTGCTTTTCTTAAGGGGTGATATGTGTGTGGTTTAGTGTGATGGGATGGTACTAGGTTAGGGATCAAACCAGGGTCCCACACATAAAAGGCTGCCATGTTTCATCCCAGCCCTACCTAAAAATTGTTTACTTGGATTGACTTCAGAAAAGTTGTCCATTTGATCGCTCACATTTGATTTTAATTTCTCATCACTTCAGACAACTTAGTGCAAAACAGGCAAGTTTTTTTGAGTATCTGGTGATACTGCTGAAGGCACTAAAGTTAGAGCAATGAATGATGTCCTTCAACCCAAACTGTTTGGATTCTGAGGACATTTAGACCCCATCGAGCAAGTTGAATTATTTGATAGATAAGCTTAGGTTCTCAGTTTAATATGTGTAATTACTAGAAGATGCTCAGTGAGAAAAGAGGTTTGTTTTTTGTTTTAAGACCCTTATTGTGTAGACAGAAAGATATACATAAGTTACCATGTTATCAGATCATTTTGACTAAATATTTAGTAACTGAGGAACAAAATTTTCAGAAAGGACCTGGGAAAAATAAAGAAATAATAAAGATTTGTAAAGGTCTTCATTGAGTGTGATGAATTTAAAAAAGAAGTTTTAAAAAAGAAGAAGCTATACAAGCATAGTAATTGAGAAGGAAGCAATATGAATAATTTTAGAACTGTGAATTGAAAATAGTATTAAACGTTGAGTGACAGCATCTGGTTTTGTCGTTGCTGTATTCTTATGTACGGTTACTGCTTCAATAATAAATAGATTTAATAATACATTTTTATTATGATGACAACTTTTGTGTATTTTTGCTTTTTCTGTAGGTATATGGTGATAATTTAAAATTTTTATTTTATAGTTTCCTTATTCATATCTTTCCTTTGAAAGCTGTAAATGTAATTTAGTTGGTACACATATATAAAACATTGAGTTCATTTCTCAGTTTTGAAAACGGGATTTAGGACATTGTAAATGCTTCATAAATATTTTAAGAAATTGAATTTGTATTGGTAGGTGTTGTCTACATCTACTGGCCTAACAAAAACAGTGTATAATCCCGCTGCTTTGAAGGCTGCACAAAAAAACTTACTTATTTCCACTTCTGCAATTGATAATAATGAAGCACAGAAAAAAAAGCAGGTAAGTCCATTTAGTATGCTACAAATGTATGTAGGAAGCTTTCGGAGTACATTTTTCAGTGCTCTTTGCAGTGCAGTTAAAAGGTGTCTTAATAATTGAAACATTGGGATAATTCAGTGGTAGATGCCACAGGAATGAAGTTCATGATGGTATAGATTCCATCCCTGCTACGCCCAAGTGCCTGAGGGGGATCCGTCTGCTGTGCTGTTTGTGATCCCTGGTCCACAGCACAGTGTCCAGGTCTTTAGTGCACAGCAGCTAAGTATGTAAGTCCCTGTGAGCATCATAAGCAAATGTGACCTCTGGTGTGCACTGCAAACAAGTGTGGTGACCTCTATTGATCGCAGAAACAAAAAGAGGGAAACTGGACCTCTGGGGCCACCTGAGTGGTGCTCGGGCTGCTGTGCTGTAGCCAGTGAGACGTGGGGCCACGATTCCAGGGAATGAGTTGGGATTCCATGCATGCAGGCCATGAGCCCTCACTGTCTTCTCTGCCTTCTCCCTGGCTTTACCCATACTTCTTTCCTCTTGATTAATGATTGAAAAAATAAATAGAAATGCAGTAATGGTCATTTTGATTCCTTTCTCCAGGAGGCACTGAAGCTTCAGCAAGATGTAAGGAAAAGGAAACAAGAAATTTTAGAAAAGCACATAGAAACACAGAAGGTAACATATTGAAGTGGCAACATACAACCATTATAACCTTAAATTGTTTTACAATATATCAGCCATCATGGGAAATAGATCTCAGAAATATATTTCAATGGAATTCATCATGGTCAAGTGAATATCAATGATAATGTATTTATCAATAGATAATATATTGGAGATGAGCATATATTAATTACTAGGTTTAGGATTGGAGGATTATAAATTGAACATGATCCTTAACTTGAAGAGAAGCACTTCTTCAGCGGGGTGGCTCTATAGTAGTTTGTTCTGCAGATGGTGTAATGGAACCTTTCTTTAGTGTTAAATTATGCCTTTACTTTATTTTTTTGGGAAGCACTATGATTTACAATACTGTGTATACAATGTTCCAACATCACATCCTCCACCAGAGTGTCGCCAGATTGATTTAGGATCATCTAGTCCTGTGTTGTCATTATTGACTATTAGCCACACCGCCCAATTGGAATACTCATTAAAATGAGTCTAATCCAAATTGAGGTGTACCCAAATACAGTAAGTAAGGTATACATCCTATTTCACAGACGTAATATAAAGTAACAATGGGCCTCATTCCCCTAACCCTGAAAGAGCCCCCAAAACGGCAGTGTTAAGTATGAGCAAGGAAAGGCTGATAAAATCTCAGGGACAAACTAGACTGCCAAAACGAAGAAGGTCTAAAATAACTGTACTTTCAACGCACGTACGCTGGCATGGGAAGCATCCATTGAGGACCTGATGGTGCAAGCACAGAAGATCAGGTATGACATCACTGGTCTGACCAAGACGAGAAGGCACCAATCACATCACGCCATTTTCAACACTGGAGAAGAACTGTTCCTCGGAATATGCGACAACAGAGGTGTCAGTGGCGTCGGTGTCCTGGTGTCCTTGTTAACACAAACTTGGCCATGAGCATTGATTCATTCGAATGCCTAACAACCCAAATTGGGACGATTACGCTTGAGTAGGTGTGGCTCACTGCCGGCAGTTTCTGTCTTCGTCATCTACGCACCAACATACAACTACGACGAAGAAGAAATTGAGAAGTTCTACATGGAGTTGGAGAAATTCTATAAAGACCACACCTGCTACAAGATCATTGACAGTGATTTTAATGCCAAGATAGGACTGAGAAGATCACCCAAAGAACTCCACCTTGGGACGCATGGCCTAGAAAGGAACGAACAGGGTGAGAGACTGTCTGAGTTCATCATGTCGACCAAGACCATCCACGGTAACTCACAGTTCCAGGAGGCCGAATCTAAATATAGGACATGGGAGTCTCCCAGTAGACAGTTCCACGACGAAATTGACCACATCATATTCAGTCCATGGTTTTGCCTGACCGATGTTGCTGTTGTCTCCAAATTACAAATGGGATCGGACCACCATCTCCTTCGTGCAAAATTCTACTTCACAGAGCGGGGAGAAAAGTCTGCAAAATTTAAGTCTAAGAAGGCAACTCCCAGGATGACCACCAACTGGGAGCTCTTTGGCACTATTGCAGCAACGTGGGAAGATGCCGTCCTTGACAACATCGATGAGGAATAAGATTGACTGGTTCAGGACCAGTCAATCTTAATTGCTCGAGGAATGCCGAGAGTGGGAAAGCCACAAACAGATCTCTGTCTTCAGAAACTCTTGAGCTCATTCGACAACGTGGTTTGGCACGAGCCTCAGGCAATCACAAGCCAATGTCCTAGCTCTTGAAGCTGTTCAGAGAAGCGATAAAGGAAGACCTCAAAGAGAGAAGGGCAGCAGTGTTGGCTGATGCAGCAGAAGCCAGGAAAGGTATTCACAACGCTCGCCTGTCCTTCGCCAACTACAAAAACAAGATGACTGCCCTCTGACGTCCTGATGGATCTATCACATCTTCCAGAAGAGCAATAGAGAGGATTATTCACGACTTCTACTTGGATCTGTTTGATAGCCACGTCCACGTGCCCACATACCAAATTCCGCAGGATGGATATGTCATTCCCAATGTTCTCCCTTCTGAAATCCAACACGCCATTTCGTTGGTAAAACGCATACAGCACCCGGTCCAGACAAGGTTAGACCCGAACATCTGAAGAATCTGCTGCCAGTACTCGTAGTACATTGGCTTGGCTCTTCACAAGCTACCTGTCCGAATGCAAGGTTCCGTCCCAATGGAAAACCAGCAGGACCATTCTGTTACACAAGAAGGGAGACATCCACGACATCAGCAGCTATTGCCCAATCTGCCTGTTGTCCGTTGTCTACAAATTGTTCACTCGAGTCACCCTGAATAGAATAGGCCAAACACTAGAAGGAGGACAACCAGGCGAGCAAGCCCGGTTCCGAAAAGGAGTCAGCATGATCGATCTTATCCAAACGGTGACCAAGCTCATTGAAGTTTCGAGAGAGTTCAAGATGCTGCTCTGTCTAACGTTCATCGATTTAAAGGCCTTTGATTCTCTTGAGATTGAAGCGGTCATCGAATCCCTAGCCAAACAGGGCGTTCAAACTGAATACATCAGGATCCTCCTCGAGCTGTATGAGGAATTCACCACCTGGATCTCACCATTCTACAAGGAAGTGATCATTGGCAGAAAGAGAGGGTTTCAGCAGGGTGATACCATTTCACCAAAACTCTTCAGTGCCACCCTCGAAAATGTCATGCGACAACTGGAATGGGAAGGAATGGGAGTGAAGATAGACAGTCAGCAACTACACTACCTCTGCTGCACTGATTCTAACTTCACTGATTCAAACATCATTCTAATAGCACCAAACATTAGCTAAGCAGCACCAGTGCTGGCCGACTTTGACCGCGAGTTGGAAAGGTCCAACTGCAGCTGAATCTTAC
The DNA here is from genome assembly GCF_027595985.1 of Sorex araneus. NCBI lineage: Eukaryota > Metazoa > Chordata > Mammalia > Eulipotyphla > Soricidae > Sorex > Sorex araneus. The sequence continues at coordinate 274,462,863 of NC_073302.1, read as the reverse complement.
CAAGACAATGTTCACGAAAAACGAACTAGTCCCCGACATTCCATTTGCTCTCTATGGATTGGACATCTCCGAATGCAGCAGCTACGTTTACCTGGGTCAAGAACTCAACATGAGGAATGACTTGGCACCAGAACTGCGCAGGAGGAAGAGAGCAGCGTGGAATGCCTTCAAGAGCATTGTAGAAATGGTTAAGAGGATGAAGAAGCTCCAGGCACATCTTTTCGACTCCACCATTCTTCTGTATTAACATAGGCCTCAGAGACTTGGGCCCTACGCAAACAGGATGAGAACTCTATTTGGGTAAAGAGGAATCAAAAGAGCTATGCTTGGAATATCACATTTCACTCAAAGTAAGAGAAGGAATCAGAGTTCCGACCTCCATTGACGATCAAGAATCAGTGACGCTGTATCATTTGCCAAGGCTTTGAAAATCAGACGGGCTGGACACGTAATGCAATTTAGAGATGACCACTGGACTAGAGCTGTTACCGACTGGATTCCACGGAACATCAAAAGACTTTGTGGCCGCCCACCTATGAGATGGTCAGACTTTCGTCAAAACCCTGAATGAACGGTTTGAGGCTCTTCGTGTTCCTGGAATGAGCAGATACCATTGGGCTACGCTAGCATGTGACAGGGACGAATTGAGATGTTACTGGCACCCACTTGAGCAAATCGAGGATCAACAGGATGACAAGTGACAAGTGACACAGTGGATATAAAGGAAAAAGGGAATGCATTTTAATAGTTCTCACTGAATTGTGACATATTGGGATATGCTAGGTTAATAGATCATATTGCTTGTTTGTTTTATGTGTTATCAAACTAAATTATACTTTTCCCTCCTTTTTAATGTGAGACTATTAGAAAATGAAAAATTTCGTATCTTGCATTTGTATAGTGCTTCAGTTTTACTCTAATTGTGTACTTCATTAGTGTTTGGTCTTAAGTATAGAAATAAGGTTGTGATAATTAAAATATTGAAAATATAAATGTATCTTTTCTAACTTAAACTTAAAAATTGTTGATAAAGAGGTATGCTTTATACTGAAAAATGCTTTTTACTAAAAATTGAAGCTGTCTTTACTCAGAATATATAATATTTTGTGATGTCTTCCATTTCTTGTCACCTTATTTCTGATTCATGTTGAGGTTATCTTTACATTTTGTTATGAATACACAACGTGAAAGTAGTGGGAACTTATTTTTTATGTGTTGTTATTGTTTTGTTAGAAATAGTAGGAATAAGTATTTTTCTTCTTGGCAGATGTTAATCTCAAAACTTGAGAAAAACAAAGCAATGAAGTCTGAAGATAAAGCTGAAATAATGAAAACTTTAGAGGTTTTGACAAAAAATATTACCAAGTTGAAAGATGAGGTCAAAGCTGTTTCTCCTGGACGCTGTCTTACTAAAAGTATAAAAACTAAGACTCAGGTATTTTCATTTGTTTTACTATTCATATTACTGGTTTTTAAGAAACATGAAAACACTGTATTAGTTAGAACATAGTTTTTCTTTAAGGTACATTAGCTTGAGATTTAATCATTGTTTGCTGTCATTTTCCCCCTCTTCATTAATAAGTAAATATAAGTAAACAAACTAGTAATTTAAATCTTTTTGGATTATGTTTGGAAGGTTAATTAGGAGGATAGTTAACAATAATCAGGAAAAATTAACTGGAGAAAAAAATTTATTTGTATTTGAGTGCTTAAAGAGTTTGGATTTATTTTCTGAGTAGTTGGGAATAAAAGTAAATGAACAGAGAATTAACATTCTAATAGCACTGTACAGAATGAATTAATTGAAAGGGGGGAAATTCTAGTGTATTATTAACTCATTAGATAGAAATAAGTGAACAAGATAATTTCAGGTAGTTTTTAGATTTTTTTTTTTTAAATTGGAATTTATACTTCTTACGTATGTCTTTACAAAATCATCCTGTGTTATACTGGTACTTCTGATTCTAATCTAACACCATAGTGCTTTTCCTTTTTTTTTTTTTTTTGTTTCTGGGTCATACTTAGCCTTGTCCAGGACTTAATTCTGGCTCTGAACTCAGGGATCATAATTGACAGTATACAGGGGACCAAATGGGATGCTGGGGATGCAACCTGGGTGGGCCATGTGTAAGGCAACAGTTACCCACTATTCTGTTATAGTGGATAAGTCTCTTCAGTCCTTTTTCCTTTTAGCCCATATTTTATCTTTCTTCCCGTAATGACAGTGTGGTTTTCTCTAATATTAGTATAGTTGACTCATTTACGGTACTGCAATCCTTTCCAAATAGATCCAGAGTTGCTACTCTAGTACTTCCTCTAGCTAAATTACTGTAAAATCCAGGATTTATTTGCATTCTTCACAACCTCTCAGTATATTTCACTATATAATATTATTTCCCTTTTGTATAGTTGTCAGTGTATTCGGTTTTGTATTTCACACCCCTGCTTTGCTCATTCAGTAGGTTTTTTTAAATTTTAAAACTTATTTTGGTGGTGGTGGGGGGCTGTTCTCCTGTACAGTGCTTGAGTACCCAGGGATCATTACCATCTACACTAAGCTCATCTCTGGGCCTAGTGACTCCGTGCTTGTGCCTATCATATAGTGAGTGCTGCTTGTGCTCAGCAGAGCTGAGGGCCACAAGGGCTACTCCGGGCTTGGATGCCACCAGCCATCTCAAGCACAAACTCAGGGCTTAGAGGATGTAAGACTTGTGCTCCAGTCCTTTGGACTGTGTCCCTGGCCCTAGTTTTATTTTTCAATGCATAAAACAGCAGGATTAAAAAGCTGAGCTGTTTTTCTTAGCACCTAGAGAAGTGGTACAGGAATTAAAACACATGCCTTGCATGCTGCCAACTCTAGTTCAACTCCGTGTCCTCTCAAGGTTCTGCAGAATGCAAATAAATCCTGAATCTCAATCTGCACTCAGGAATCACTCCTGTTGGTGCTCGGGTGACGACGTAAGATGCTGGGGATTGAACCTGGGTCAGCCACATGCAAGGCCCACACCCTACTAGCTATACTATCATTCCAACCCCCACATAAAAACTTCTGTAATGAAAAGTGGTCACAGTGGAAAAAGTTTAAGAAGCCTTGGATGAGACAGGAAGTGGTCAGTGGTGGGTGTACTGGAGACAGGAGGAATCAGAAGATTAAACAGGAATGTCCACAGGTTGATTGTAAGGAGTTTGGTGTAAATGAAGGATAACTAATATCAGTTAAAATGTTAATTATTTTTAGATGCAGAAAGAATTGCTTGACACAGAACTGGATTTATATAAGAAGATGCAAGCTGGAGAAGAAGTCACTGAACTTAGGAGAAAGTATACAGAATTACAGTTGGAAGTATGTTTTCATCATAACTATACTCTATTAGGGAGGAGCAGATGGCATTATGGTGGTTAATTTGAAAATACATGCCTCTGTGGTCAGCAGTTTTTATTCTGGCATACATACTTAAAGTTTTTACTAGAAAGGGGAGAGACTTACAGATGCTTTAAAGTTAATTAAAAGAAAATCTCTTGCATACTGCAAAGTGGCAACAGTTCTGCCTACATCCACCCATTTTGGTGACTATTGTTCTTTTTATTTAAATTTTTAAATTTTTATTTAGCTTGGGTTGGGGGCCTCATTAGCAGTGCTTAGGGCCTCTGCTGACTCTGCTCAGGGATCACTCCCGGAGGGCCGAGAAGTATGTGGTGCCAGTGATGGAACCCAAGTTGGCTGTGTGCAAACGCCCACCTATTATGTTATTTCTCCAGCCCTTTCTTCTTTATTTTTGTTCTCTCTTTTCCTGGGTCCAGAATCTGCCAAAGGCTTTCCATGTATTGTTATGGAAGTGTTCTGTGCAGATAGAACTGTATTGAAGTACATGCTTACTTAAGTTTTGCCTATAGATGGTGCTGTGGGTGTTTATAAAAACAAAAGAGAACTTTGTTATGATTTAGTTACATGATTATTTAAGGAAAAAAACCTAGAGAAATCCCTATACCTAAGAATTTTTAATGTTTGACAGATATTTAAAGAAATACATTTTCAAATACAGAGAATTAATGTATTTGATATGAGTATTATCTGAATGTAGTTGTATAATCTTACCGTTTGATGCCACGTTTAAAAAAATTGAAGGTTATTCCTTTCATTGAATCTTAGATTAATCTTTTTTTCAAAGGGTTGGTTTATTGACAGTAGTTTCCCAAATATTTTTAAAAAAGATTTATTATTTTTCATCTAGAAGAAATGTTACTATTACTATACACCTTCAAATACTGTGAAATTAATGAATCCTATCATTTAGGTGTATTTATGTTTTTCTGGTTTTCATTTTGATTTTCATTTTTTATTGTGCTAGGGCGGGCTGATGGGAGAGTATTTCCAATGATTTTCTGAGGCCCTAGTGCCTATCATCTTTTTTTATGGTGCCTTAGAAAACAGTAGAAGGAGGCATGTTTAATAACAAAAACATTGCCTAGGTTAATATTAGTTTTCTATATTTCTTAGTTATCTCCCTAAAAACTAAAAACCAACTTAAATTTATGAGATCCGTTTTCTTTCTAAGAAGTTATTTAAATAGTATGTCAAATTGTAGAAAAACTTAAATGTAGTAGCTGATTTGTGTTAATAATCATGATCTTTAATAAGTGTGTAATCTCTTCCAGGCTGCAAAACGGGGCATCCTTTCGTCAGGTCGGGGTAGAGGAGTCCATTCACGAGGCCGAGGTGCAGCTCACGGCCGCGGTCGGGGGAGAGGGCGAGGCCGAAGTGTGCCTGGTCACGCTGTGGTGGATCACCGCCCCCGCGCTCTGGAGATCTCTGCCTTTACAGAGAGTGATCGAGAAGATCTTCTTCCTCATTTTGCGGTACTTTCTTACTGCCCAACAAAACAGATACAGATAACCATTGTTGGGAATGATGGATATAATTAAAAAGGAAATTACGAAAATGACATGAGTAATTTAAACCCCTTAATCTGACTAAAGGGTGTGATTTATAGACAGTATTTCTTTTGCTAATTATTTTTTTTCAAACTGTAAGGGTTGATTGTTAAAGTATTATCTGAAAGAAATGTTTCTATTAATATAGACCTATGGATATTGTGAACTGAACGAAGTCCTATAATTTAGTTATATTTAATGTTTTTTTCTACCCCTGGGATAGAGGGTTTTCCCAGTGGTGTTCAGGTATCGTAAGGGTTGGGGGGACTACCCCATTGACACTTGGCTTGGCAGTGACCCAGTGCTCCGCCTGGTGGTGATGTGCAGTGTGGGCCTGGGGGTTCGGGGGTACCAGGTCTACCAGGGCTACTCTGGTGCTTGGGAGGCCAAGCAGTAGCAGAAACTGGTCCTAAGGAAGGCGTGTTCAAAGCCGGTACTCCGTTGCTTTGAGCCACCTCCCGTCCCTTAGTGATTACTCTTTTTTTCTTTTTGGGTCACACCCAGTGATGCACAGGGGTTATTCCTGGTTCATTCACTCAGGAATTATTCCTGGAGGTGCTTTGGGGGACCATATGGGACGCTGGGAATCAAACCTGGGTCGGCCGAGTGCAAGGCAAACGCCCTACCCGTTGTGTTATCGCTCCAGCTCCTTAGTGATTACTTTTAAGGAAATATAAATATATCACACAAGCCATCCAGATATTTTTTAAAGATGCATTATTTTATTTCCTTATGGTATCAGGGATTGAACTGAGGATTTCACACATTAAGTTGGAATTTTTGTTGTTGGTGGTATTTATGTTGTATTCTCTATTCAGCTAACTTAGAATGAAACAAATAAGTTTGGTATATGATCTTGAAGTTGGTCTTCGTTATGGTCAGGATAATAATTATAGGGAGTTAGTCCAATGGTGACACACTGATCTATTGGTGAGACACTGATCTATCAGAAAGGAGAATGGATTCTAATCCTTGCTCATTTATTATTTAACTTGTTGTTCCCAACATCCATTGGACTTATATTTAGAAAGGGAATGGGAACTACTACCTGCCAAAAGGCATTCATATTTAAATTTTGTGATTTTTTTTTTTTTTTTTAGTGATATCACGAGATTTTGCTGTTAAGCATTAATCTTGCCCTCAAAATTACAGTGATCATTCTGGAGATAACGAAGGAAATAACCTATTCTTTATCCTCAAGGATCTTACTTATATTGATTTAATAAAGACAAGTTAAACTACAAGCATAATTTATATTCAAGTTTGTTTAAAACTATAAATGCTTAAGTAAATTAGAGAAAGTTCACACAAGCATATATTAAAAAGAACAGTACAGAAAACTATTTTTGTTTCTGTTTTTGTTTTGGTCTGGTGGTGCTGGGGCTTCCTCCTGGCTCTGCACTCAGGAATGATTCCTGATGGGGCTTGGGAGACCATTATTACAAATTGTGATGAATATAATGCTTTCTATAATTTATCTCCTAGGACCAGTAGTAGTAGTAATAAAATATTGGCAGGTATTATTCTGATACCATATATAATTCGTTATATAAAGATTATAATGAGTTATTTTGACAATTCTGAGGTAAAATACCTGTGTTATGTCCATTTTAGAGATGAAGAAAATGAAGCTTGAAGAAATTAAAGTCCACACAGCTAGCAGCTGATAGCTGCGATCTGATTGATCGTAGAGTCCATTTTCCCTCCTCTGCAGATTTTTTCTGTGTAGAGTGTGTATGTGTATTAAATAAGAATTGAGATTTGTGGTTATAATTTAAAATGAGATTGTGATTATAACTTAATTTGGAGTATAAGAAAGAAGAAATAATTATAAATAAAGAACTGGAACTTTATGTGATAAGGTTGCTCTTTGTCAGAAAATTCTTCTAAAAAATAACAAAATAAATAAAATTCAGCAAGTGAAAGATGAGCTTAACTAAATGTAGTTTTTAAACATTTGATACCAGCATGTATGGAGTGTATAATAGTAAGAGTGAAAGCCCGGTGTAAAAATATTTCTTTTTTTTTCTTTTTGGACCACACTGGTGAGTGTCCTGGGAGCCATGTGACGCTGGGGATTGAACTCAGGCTCCCGGATACATTCTAGTCTTTTCAGCTGTCTCCTGACCAATGGAGTGTTAACTTTTTATTTATGATAAAAGTGACCTGGACCCTCATTCTAGCAGTTTCATTTGGGAAAATTGCCTAAAATTTTCTGGATCTTTTCTACCACCAACTTTAAGTTGGGAATGATTGAAAAAAAAATCTCATAAATATTCTAATGATACTCAGTATTCTGCTTTAGAAAGAATTTAGTATGATTTGGAATCAAAGTATAATGGAAGAACATTACAAAACTCAGATTTTTGACTCTTGTTTCTTTATTTAAATAAGAGTTCAGTCTACAGTGTAATTTTCCCTAAGAAAGTATAGAATTGTTAATTGTAAATAATATTAGCTCTTTTATGGAACTAAAATTCTTCACCCTTCTTTTCTCTTAATCACCTGTAATTATGTATTGTAGGTTATATTTATTGGTATTTAAATACTTAAAGCCATTAGGATTTTGGATGTTTCAAAATACTTATTTGGAGGAAATACTTTTTTTTTTTAATTTAAAGCAATATGGTGAAATTGAAGATTGTCAGATTGATGACTCTTCACTTCATGCAGTAATTACATTCAAGACAAGAGCAGAAGCTGAAGCAGTAAGTATTATAAATAATCTACTTTATTAATGACCCATTTGCTGTCCTAGAAGTACTGCTTTAAGGTTTTAATATAAATGAATTTTTTATGGAATCTTCAAAAAAATTTCAGCTGAGAATTTGTATTTTATAATCTGCTAACAATAGTTTGTTATGCACATAATTCTTACACCACACCCATAACTAGTGTCCCCACCTCCCTCTCAAGATTTCTGACAATGCCTCTCCTTTCAGTCCCCTGTTACCCTCCCCCCTCCGACTCTCTCTCTCTCTCTCTCTCTCTCTCTCTCTCTCCTCTCTCCTCTCTCCTCTCTCCTCTCTCTCTCTCTCTCTCTCTCTCTCTCTCTCTCTCTCTCTCTCTCTCCTCTCTCCTCTCTCCTCTCTCCTCTCTCCTCTCTCCTCTCTCCTCTCTCCTCTCTCCTCTCTCCTCTCTCTTCTCCAGTTCTCCAGTTCTCTAGTTCTCCAGTTCTCCAGTTCTCCAGTTCTCCTGTTCTGTTGCTTTTGGACCTCTGTTGCTATCTTGCTGTGTATCCCATATATGAGAGAGACTGTTCTGTAAATTGATGGACACTATTTGGTGCTGAAACATATGAAATGGTGTGGAGGTCCTGTCCTGTCCAGCAGGGAGGACCCTTTGTGGGGCTAAGGAGGGGACGCAGCTGAATGAACAGATGCAGAGCCAGAAGGAGGAGGAGAGAGAGAGAGTTTATTCTACTGCAGTTACAATACTTATACCTCTCTGCTGGGAGGAGGTAGTATTGTATGCGTGCTTGGATCCCCATATGAACAGTAATAAAATGCAGATCAGGCATGGGCGATGGCAAAACGGCCAAATGATAAGATTAGCAGTGGTGTCTTACCTGCTGTACTGTCGCTCCAGCCCCATCTACATAACTTTTTTAAAGCTTCTAAATTGATTTATTTCTCTTGTATTCATCCTGCCAATACAGTAGTACATTGATGGGCTTACTTCTTTTGTGGCACTGTAATTAGTAAAAAACTGTGGATCTGAATTTAGAAAAAAATGTTTAAAGGGACCTTGGAATTTTAGTTTGGTGGAGAGAAGTACTAGATAATTTTGCTGAAAGCAGTTCCTAGTTTTATCTTGTTTTGTTTTTGTTCTTGGACCACGTCCCACAGTTCTTAGGGTTTATAGTGTGTAATACTTCATTTAGACTCACAGTCTAAGTAAGAAGGTAAATGGTTCTGTCCAGTCTTGCTTAGTAATCCAGCTTCGCCCAAATGTCAATTCTTTGCATAATTGTATACTGGTTGCTAAATTTATCAGATTTCAGCCACTCTTTCTGATTCAATTTTCCATGTTTATTTATTCTCCATTGGTCAGTTTTCTTTTTGTGTACCTTCTTCATGTTTTAATTTATCTTATAACATGTTAATAGTTTTTCAAGGCTACTGTTTGGCTTTTCTCATGCCATGATTATTCACTTAAAGTACCTCCTGGTAGGCTTTTATACTTTCCCCCCCTTTTAATTGAATATATTTTTTACTTAAAATTTAGAATATTCTTATTTTTTATATTTTTATATAAAATTTAGAAGTTCCAGAAAGAATAATATGTGAGAGAATCAATATCTTAATAATACTATATCTTCCTCTAGTGCATATCACTATTTTGAGTCCTTCAATCTTGTTCTGTAAGAGTATTTTAAAGTTTTCTTTGTATAGATAATTTATATTACGTACTAGTTTCCACTAGTAATTTTTATTACTGTTTTTAAAATAATATATTTCTATTGCTTATATAAAGAAAAGTTTCTCATATTTTATCAATTATGTTACTGTCATATCACTATCTTACAAAATCATCTTTAAGAAAATGTTTTTATTTTGTTCTCAAGTGTTTTGATATTTAAATTGCTAAATAATAGTTTTGCCTCCGTCTTCGACACTAAATACTTAGTACTTTGTTGTTTAATAGTACCTTTAGAAAAAAGTTAGATAGCACTAGTAATAGTCATTTACTCATAAGTTGGCTTTGCCTTGGTCACAAAATGGGTAAAAAAATAAGCAGGAGTAAGTCTGAACACCACTAGATATGGCCCAAACTCCTCCCCGTTTCCCATCCCCCACCCCCAGAGTATAAAAAAGTATTATTATGTATGATTTTTAGATTAAGAAAGATGCAAATGACTGCTATTTTATTAAAAGTGTAATCTGCACTGTTTCAATTAGAAGTTTTTCTTGCTTTCAGATATTTATGGACAATAGGACTAGAGTTAGTCAATTTCATGTAATGAGAAATAATCTGAAAAGTATTCTGATTTCAGTATGAAGTAAAAAAATAAGTAGTAATGGTCTAGAATGATCAGATAAGAGAAAAATAGGACTATATATATAGAATTTTGTAGATTACAAAGTAGATGTTTTATTTATTTTAAAATAAAATAGTATAAAGTCATCTGACTTTTGGGCAAAACTTGTCCAACTGTGGGACAAAAAATAAGGCTCTATATTTGGGGAGGGAAGTAATTTGGGGCCACGCCCACCTGTGCTCAGTTTGCTCATGGGTTGCTCTAGGGACCATGTGTGCTGCCAGGGAATAAACTCACCTGCTGCTTCCTAGGTAGGAGCCTTTACCTGCAATACTATTTGCCTGCCCACCTGTAGCTTTTCATTCCAAAATAAATTGAAATCAGAAAAATTTTGAGATCTATTTGTGGTACCAAGGATCTAACTCAGGTGTTAGGGTCTCTTGCTTGCAAGGCATGATGAGCATTAGCACTGAGCAACGTCTTCGGTCCAGGAGAGGGGAGTACGTGGGGAGCTGGGTAGGGTGGGAGGGTATTCATGCAGAGATAGTGAAAGAGTAGGTTTCTGGAAGTAATGTTGCAGGCAGTTATTTAGAAGTCAGAATATCCAGAAGTCAAAAAAGTGAACGTCGATAAACACCAATCCTTGAAAATGGAAAGCTTCATGACACACACACACACACACACACACACAAACACATACACACAAAATAGCTAAAGAGTAACAGCAGTCTTTTCAGTGAAAATGTACACTGTAAAATAAAATAAAATACTGCTAAGCCACTCGAGAAATGTGAATGTGCTTAATATAAAATGGATATAGCAATTTAAGGAAAACGTGTGTTGATTAATGTAAGGAGAAAGTTGTAAAACAGGTAGAATGTTGTAAAACAAGTTTACACAGTTACATCTACAACCACTGTAAAATGCATTAATTTACCTACAGTAAACTACAGACGGGCAAAGCCCTGTATAAACTGTGTACATCCTTTCAGTATTTGCTTGGACTTAATGACCGAACATATAGTACTGGTTATCTCTTAGGGATGATGAGATGGATATGGATTATGATACTTCTACATATGTGTACTGAAATATTAAAGATCCCCCTCAAAAAAAAAAAAGAATCCTACAGAAAAAACTTGCATTGCAAAGACAGGATGTTGTGGCGTGAGTGATAGAGTGGGTAGATGCTTGCCTTGCGCATGTCCAACCTGTGTCCAGCCCCAGCCCCCTATGCGCCCCTGAATACTGCCAGGAGTGCTCCCCAGGTGTAGAAGCAGGGGTGAGACCTAAGCACCTTGGGGTGTGCCTCAGAGCAATAGTAACAAAATAGGTAAGATGTTACAAATTACCTGAAATAAAATTGCCCTTCAGAAAAGAACTCAGTGTTTGTTTTAAAGCTGAATTTTCAGGAGTTTCCAGTGAAGCATAGTTCATTTGTAAATCCTATAAGTACGTTTGAAGCTCTGGAGCCTAATTTGTTTCTGTTTTGGTGGGGAGCCGGGGGCGGAGGGGAGGGGGGGCTGTGCGCAGGTGTCACACCTGGCAGTGTGCAGGGCTTACTCCGGGCTCTGCCCTTAGAATTTCTGGCAGTGTTAGGGACCGAACGCAGTGGGCATGGGCACCTGCCTGCTTACTACCTTTCTGCCCCTTTCACCCACTGTAAGTTTTCCCTCCCTTAGTTTGGAACTGTTGCCACTCAGGCCATTTCATTTGTAAATATTTCCAAATGTGTCATGTAATATTTAAAGTTTTACAAAGCTAAAACAATTACAATATCATGGTACCTAAAAATACCTAAAACAGATTTATGTATTTTAAGTGCTAAATGCCTAGTTAGGGTTTGCGTGTTTCTATAATTTTTATATTCACTTTAAGGGTTCAGATAAGATTCAGTTTCTTGTGTGGGGGTCCACTTGGCAGTGCTCAGGGGCTAACTCCTGGCTCTCTGTGCAGGGGTCACTTACTGGCAGTACTTGGTGCCCAGAATCAAACCCTGGTCAGCTGTGTACAAGGCAAATGCCATGCTCTTGTACTATCTCTTGGGTCCACGGCTTAATTTTTTTTTTTTTTAAGTATCAGTTACTAGAAAATGTTTATTTTTTTTATTGATTTTTTTTGAATAAGAATTTTATTTTATTGAATCACCATTGGAAAATTACAGGTGCTTTCAGGCTTAAGTCTTAGTTACACAATGCTGAAACAACCATCCCTTCACCAGTGCCCATATCCCACCACCAAAAAAAAAAAAAACCCACACAGTACACCTCCCATCACGCACCCTCCTCCTGCCTTGTAACTGATAAGTTTCACTTTACTTTCTGTTTACTTTGATTATATTCAATATTTCAACACAAACCTCACTATTATTGTTAGGAGCACCCCACTAGAGTCAGACCTGTTGTGAAGAGAAATGAGGTCGGTTTTGGATTTCTGTACTTTAACAATTAAGTCCAGGGAGATTTCTTCCAGATACTGGATCATTGCAAGCCTGTGGTCCTCATAATATGGTGGTCACCACGCCCTTCATCCCCGGAAAGGAAGAGGCGAGAGAGAGAAATACCTTTCCCCTCCTGGGCGGGCATGGGGCCGCTGCTTAGTTCTCAGGCTGGAGACATTCTGTGAGGAGCTGCCCATGCCGAAAGTAGTTTAGCTGGGTCTGGATTCACGCTCGTGCAGCTGCGGAGAGGCCGCACACGCGTGTGGCCCCTGGGATCACATCTCGGCGGCAGGACCACGGTTTAATTTTAAAACTGTTACTTTGCAGTCATGAACATATCATGGTTATTAATTGATTCATTGTTATCTTTTATTGGTACATTTTGAATAGTGACTTGTACACAATTTTCTTTCTGGCAGGCCCTTTGTAGGCTATGGTAATTGGCTTTTGTTTCTGCCCCTTCCCCAGAACTTTGCTTCTGAAACTATGGCATTACGTAACTTTGAAAAAATTTGTTTTTAAAATAAAAGTAATTTATGATCAGTGTTTTTTTTTTTTTCTTTTTGGGTCACACCCTGTGATGCACAAGGGTTACTCCTGGCTCTGCACTCAGGAATTACTCCTGGCGGTGCTCAGGGGACCATATGGGATGCTGGGAATCGAACCCGGGTTGTCCGCGTGCAAGGCAAATGCCCTACCCGCTGTGCTATTGCTCCAGCCCCTGTGTTTGATTTTTAAATTTATTTTATTTTACCTGTATATCTGATATTACCTAAAGATTTTCTTGAATGAAAAGAGGTTGCACGTAGAAAAAGTTCGAGAAACCCTGTCTGTAAAAAACTAAAGAACGCCGAGGGGCGCGTGCACTCGCGGGCTCTCTAGGCGGCTCTGTCTCACCGCCCGCGTCCGGTGCCCCAGAACCGCTGTGTGTGCCGTCAGTCGAGGGCAGGCGACAGAAGGAAGAAGGAAGAAGGCCAAACTGGTTGCTCGATCCGTTTATTTCATTCTCTCCCTCCGCTTCTCTCCCGCTCTCCTGGATCTCTCCCCGTGGATCTGCCTCGTGGATCTGGCCCGTGGATCTGGCCCCCCAACCCACTCTCACAGCCTAGTTAAATCTCCACAGCATCAGGGGGTTGGGGCATACACGTAGGTGTGGTCACCATCAATAGGGTAAGGTTCCTTTCCCTTAGGGGATGCTTCTCCTAGGACTTAATTCTCTTTCAGCAGGAGGATCCACCCAAGGGCGGAGTCCCATGAATGTGTTTCTCTTCTCCTCAGCCAGCAAACATATAAGAATTCATAATATTAATTATTTTGTATGGACACAATAAGAGATGCATTAAAGCTTATAGAATTGCTCTCCTGGGGCCATCTCAATCTCAGACTACAGTGCTCAGGCCAGATCAGTCTTTCCTATCCCTGGCAGGGTCCCAGTCTCATAATTACTATTGGATCATGACAGCATTTGTCTATGATCAAGCTCTTAACTTATAGTTAAGAATTAGGCACTTTGGCCAGGCCCATCTCGATGCCAGGGTAGCACATAACTCACCGCTTGCCCTGGATCCTTCCTGTCCCACGTCGGGGACCCTACTTTGGGGTGCTAGGAACTGAGGGCAACTGAGGCTTAAGTGGAGAAAGCAGAGGCCCGGGAGGGAATATTCGAGGCCAATTAATTCCCAAGTTATAAAAACATAATATTGTCTTCTTGTGTCTATACAAAACAGACATAGCTTTAAAGTAAATTATTCAAAAGGCACAAGAAGAGGAGAAAGGCAATATTAACTTATATAATATAAATTCAGTATCCTAGGAAGGTCTGACCTTGTAAATTAGCAGAGTCGGATTAAGGGAAAGCCGAGGAATAACTCTTTTGGGGAAGAGAGCATGGAGAAGTGATTATAGCTAAACAAAGGGATGGGAGAGATTCGGGAACACCTTGATGGGTGTGACTGGGGTAAGCCTAAACTCTGGGTAAAACTGGGACAAGCTACTTGTGGCAAGGAGGGAAAGGGCAAAGTAATGTCATCCTACATCTCCCCCTTTTCTGTTTACAAAATTACAAAAATTTGAAATAGAAAGAGGAACAATTCTAACTACAGTACAATTCCAAATCACAGCACAATTCTAAATCACAATACAATCTTATTAGTTGTACTAAGATTTCAGTCTGACCCTGGGTCCAGAGCAGTGCTTATACACCTGTCATAAGGATTTATAAACTCATGAAGTTGTATGCTCTGAGATTTACAAAAATTACAATTTTTGTGTTTTTAGCTATTAGAAAAGAATCCATATAAGGCATTTCATTTTGGAAAAAATTGAGATTTTTAGCAATCTGTCAGGGTAATGAATTACTGCCTTAAAGAATGTAATTTTATATAATCAGGAGTTTTAATATATAGCACAGCGTTTGGGCTTTTGCCTTTCCCGCAGCTGACCTGAGTTCGATTCCTCCACCCCTCTTGGAGAGCCCGACAAGCTACCGAGAGTATCGAGCCCGAGAGGCAGAGCCTGGCAAGCTACCCGTGCGTATTGGATATGCCAAAAATAGTAACAATAGGTCTCAATGAGAGACGTTACTGGTGCCCACTCGGACAAATCGATGAGATTTGACAGTGATGACAGTGACAGGAATTGGGTCACATCTGGCAATACATCTGGCATTTTTTTCTTTTTGGGTCACACCCGATGATGCACAGGGGTCACTCCTGGCTCAGCACTCAGGAATTACCCCTGGCGGTGCTCAGGGAACCATATAGGATGCTGGAATCGAACCCGGATTGTCCGAGTGCAAGGCAAATGCCCTACCCGCTGTGCTGTTGCTCCAGCCCCTGTTATGTGACATTTTCAGTGGCATGAGAAAATAGATCTTCACATTTCCTTAAATGTCAGTTACTTCATTTAATACTAATTCCTTGTTAATTTCTTATATAGATTATCTCTTCATTGCTATAAGTATTGAGATAACCTACTTTTTTTGTTTGCTTGTTTTTTTTTGGGGGGTCGGGAGTGGTCAATTACTTTATCCTCATTTATGTTTAGATGTCTTATATCACTGTTTATTTTTCTGCCATTGTTTATTCATTTTACTTTAAGTTTTTTATTATTTTATTTTCTTTGGCTTCTTGTTTTATTTTGGTTTGGGGCCACATCTGGCATGGTGCTCAAGGCTGACTCTTGGCTCTGCCCACAACACTACTGGCAGGCTCAGGGGGACCATACTGGGTGCTGGAAATCAAACCCAGGTCTGCTCATACAAGGCTAGCACCCTAACCACTGTACTATCACTCCAGCCCCTTCTTTTTATTTTTTTGCGTATAGATGTTCTCCTTCCACCATTTCTTAAAGTCTGATGGTGATAAATACTCAACTTGATGGTTTCTGAAAAGCCTTTATTTTCCCATCGTACTTGAGTGGTTTTGCAGAGTATTCTAGTATGCCAATTTTTATCTTTTAGTAACATGGATATGTCATACTACTCTCTCCTGCTAGCTTGGGTTTCTGCTGAGAAATTTGATAAAACCATATATGGGTATCTTTGTAAGTCACTTCCCCACTTTATAGCCTGTGCCCTGGCATCTTCATTATTTTTCATGTATCATGGGCTGTATCCCAATTCAACAGTGATATGTCTTGTAATAGGTAGTTTTGGATTCAGAAATTTGAATTTCTCTCTGCTTTGTGGACAGTTGTGGTTCTTGAAAGTTCTCAGCCACTACTACTGCTTGTTTCGTTTCGGAAGTGCTGCCTGTGATGCTTGGGTGCCCTATGGTGGTCAAAGCCAGGCTACCTGCATGCAGAACATGTGCTCAGCCCATCGAGCTGTCTCTCTGGTCCCACCCAACTGTTAATCTTTGAGTAATATGGTCTTCTGCTTCCTTTTCTCTTCCTTTTGAAATTTCCTTTACTCTGGTGTTTACTCTTCTAATGGAATTTGATATTTCTCATAAGATCTCTTTCTCCTAAATCGTGCTTATCTACTCCTTCTCCACCTGATTAAATGCCATCATTTTTACCTTCCAATTTCTGAGGTCTTCCCTTACTAGATTGAGTTTATTGTGCTTTTCCTCCCCAGCCTTTGTCTTACGTCTCTTTGGTGAAGAACTCCACCTGCACTAGAATTCTCATAGCTGTTTTTGATGTACCTGCTTCTCTGTATTTGAGATTTTCTAACATTGTTAAGTCTCTTTGTTATGCCCGTCTCACTTCTTTTTTCTCTACTGTGTCTTTGTGTTTGCCCTTTGGAGATTTCTGCTTTTCTAGGGAATTCCACCTTATTTTTACAATTATGTGCTGAAATTTGTCTATGCCCTGGGTTACATTCACTTTGTTTCCTGCAGGTGGCACTGTGGCTTTTTTTTGTTCAGTTAACAGCCCCCAACCACCAACACCATCACTAGCACCACCTGCTACTTAGTTCACTGCTGTGATTTCTGTGGTGACTGGAGAGTACACATAGTTGATTGCAGTGCTTGCACCACTTGATGGATATTTGCCAGGAGTTGCAGGTTTTGTTGCTTAAGTGCTTTGTTGCAGTGTTCTTGGAGAGTCATACTCTTGCTGTGTTTGCACATGGCTTGGTTATAGTGCACCAGAGTACACACTTTCCCCTTTGACTCCAGAAATCTCAAACAACAGAGTTTCTGGGCTCAAATTGGGTCATGTGGGGCACAGTGCAAGGGTCTGAGCCAGCATTCTCACCTCCCTGACAACTTCCGAAAGGCACTGCGTGGGGATTTCTCTACCACCCTGTCCCCAAGTCACACCTCCACACCTGCACTGAGGCTTTAGGTTTAGAAGGCTCCTGTGTTTTCTGTTTTCATGATGGGGAGGGAAAGAAGTGGAAGGACCTTAAGATTAAAAACTGGGGGGGCCTGGAGTGATAGCACAGCGGGTAGGGCATTTGCCTTGCACGCGGCCGACCCGGATTTGATTCCCAGCATCCCATATGGTCCTCTGAGCACTGCCAGAGGTAATTCCTGAGTGCAGAGCCAGGAGTGACCCAAAAAGCAAAAAAAAAAAAAAAAGATTAAAAACTGGGATTGATCATTGTTGTCAGTGGAAAGGTGAGAGGGGAACATGTTCCTCCTCTGTGTATTTTCAGAGTGCTTTGGGGGTCTCTGTCTTTGCTCTGTGCTCAGATACGTGAATTATTTCAATTCTTTGACAGGAGTGTTGGGAGCTGTACACCCCAATCAACCACGTGCTTTGTACCTGAAACACAAGTTTTCTGTTCTGAAACTCCTGTTTCTTCTATCCTTGCCCCAAAATTCACTGATGGTTATGGATTATAACTTCCTCACATCTTCTTTCTTCTCCTAGCAGGACATGCTATAAATGCCTTCCCTTTCTTTCCCCTCCTTCATTTTTATGGTGCACAGTCAGCAGCTCTCATATACAGACAGATATGTCAAACTTAGTCAATCTGCACTGTAAGTTTGGTGAGGTTTTTTTCTGTGAATTGTCATTGATTTCTCATTGTGCTTTAGTGGAAAGCTTAGCTTGTCCAGCACGAATCCCCATTTCTTTAGAAATTTTTCTGAATTTTTTTGTCAAAAATAATATAAAAATTGTTAGTAACATTTTTGCAAGTATTAGCTGGTAAAAGAGTTATACAAGCAAGCTTTTTACATGAGACCAAGTAGAATTTTTATAGTGAAGTGTTCCTATGTAATAGTTTAACAATTATAAGTAGTTTCCAAACTAAAAATATTTCCAGTTATGTGACCTTGGGTAAGGCTGTTGACTAAAAAACTGGTAACTGCATATTTTAATTTTGTTTTATTTTGGTTGGTTTGAGGGTCACATCTGGCAATACATCTGGCAGTGTTCAAGGGCATACTTTTTTTTTTTTTCTTTTTGGGTCACACCCGATGATGCACAGGGGTCACTCCTGGCTCTGCACTCAGGAATTACCCCTGGCGGTGCTCAGGGAGATGCTGGGAATCGAACCCGGGTTGGCCGAGTGCAAGGCAAACGCCCTACCCGCTGTGCTATCGCTCCAGCCCCTCAAGGGCTTGCTTTTGACTGTGTTCAGGAGTCATTCCTCATAGTGTTAGATGAATATATGGTATGCCAGGAATTGCGCCCAGGCTGCCTCTGTGCAAGACAATTGCTTTACCTACTGTGCTATCTCTCTGGCCTCTTGAGCTGCATTTTAATAGGCAGAAAACTTTTAGATTTATAATAAATATATATGGAGTTATAAATTTGTAATTGGGGACTTTAATGCACAACTCATGGTCAGATGTATGTAATTGTTTAAGTATATGTAAAACTGTATATATGTAAATATATACATATATGTAAATGTGTATATATAAAATAAATATGTTGTATATATGTAAATATATAGTTGTTTCTACATTTCTTATTATGCTATCCTTTGAGATTGTGGAACTTTTGTGACTGAGTTACTTATATATTACTAATACTGATTTGTTGTTGTACCTTGCACTATTTTTTAATTTAATTATTTTGGTTTAAGGACCATACCTGACAGTACTTAAAGTATACTCCTGACTGACCTCAGGGTTCACTCCTGATGGGCATTCGCCCTGGATTGGCTGCATGCAAGGCCAATCCCCTACCCTCTGTACTATCGCTCCAGCTTCCATGTACTACTTTTTTTTTTTAAAATGAATCACCACGAGATACAGTTACAGACTTACAAACTTTGTGCTTATGTTTCAGTCATACAGTGATTGATTACCCATCCCTCCACCAGAGTGCATTCTCCACCACCAGTATTCTCAGTATCTCCCCTCTGTGGGCAGTGGGGGGCGGTCCTCTGCCTGCCATTCCCTTTTACTCTCTCTCTCCTTTTGGGTGTTATGGTTTGCAATACAGGTATTAAGTGGCCTTCGTGTTCAATCTATAGTCGATTTTCAGCACATATCTTCCATCCCGAGTGGGCCCTCCAAACATCTTTTGCTTTCTCTATCTGAGCTGTCCATTCCCCCAGCATGTGAGGCCAGCTTCCGAGCCGTGGAGCAAGCCTCCTGGTCCTTATCTCTACTATCCTTGGGTGTTAGTCTCCTATTCTGATACTTTTATTCCACAAATGAGTGTAGTCCTTCTATGTCTGTCCCTCTTTCTGACTCATTTCACTTAGTATCAACATTCATACTAAGTGAATGTTGATCTCTATGTTAATCCACATATATGCATATTTCATTACTTCATCTTTTCTAACAGCTGCATAGTATTCCATTGTGTAGATGTACCAAAGTTTCTTGAACCAGTCATCTGTTCTTGGGCACTCGGGTTTTTTCCAGGTTCTGGCTGTTATAAATAGTGCTGCAATGAAAATACTAGTACAGATGCCATTTCTACTATACTTTTTTGCATCTCTGGAATATATTTCCAGAAGTGGTATTGCTGGGTCAAATGGGAGCTCAATTTCTAATTTTTTGAGAAACGTCCATCATGTATTACTTTTTTAAGCCAGTCACTTAATGTAGCAGTAGTTGAATTTGATTATTTACTAAAGTTTTAGTATATTCACTCCTAAAAGCTTTTTAGGAAGTATTTCCATTTTTGCAAATTGAAGATCGACAGGATGACAAGTGATAAAAGTGATTTTTATTTCCAGTAAAAAGTTTCATTTTCTTCTTGGAGATTTTCAGTGTTATACTAATTATTTAGGCATCAAACAGCCCATGATGTAGTTTGAAAATTATTTACTTCTCATACATATATACATATCTAACCTTATGATTGCTTGTTCATATTGATAATAATGCTGTCCATATATTAACAAAAATTAGAATGCATTGAGCACTTAAGCTCATTTAGCCTTTGATTCAGAATCTTTAGCTCGATTTCTGAGTATTTTGGGATTTTTATCTGAAATAGCAACTGAAAAATCAGTTGCTATGGGATTTTTATCTGAAAAATCAAAAGAAGTAGCGAGTACCATTGTATTCTGAATACACAGCTTGTAACGTGGAGTTTGTAGGGAGTTTTTCCCGTTGTTTTGGAGCCTCCCCCACCCAGTGGTACTGAGGGCTTATTCCCAGCTCTGTGCTCAGGGAATCATTCCTGGTGTACAGAGGGGGACTTTATGCAGTGCCAGAGATTGAACTAAGATTAGCCGTATGCAAGGCAAGGGCCTTAAACCAGCCATGCTCCATAATGTTTTCTTAACAATCAGATATCACTACTTAATTACGTTAGGTTATGTGAGGTTTTGTTCTGGTTTTTGTTTTGGTGGGGCTACTTCTGTTTTGGTTCTCAGGACTTTCTCTTCCTTCTAGTACATGCTATGCCAGGGATCAAACACAGGAGCATGTAGATTATGTTCTTGAGCACTTCGAACTGTCTGGTTTGCCCCTTTTTGTTTTCTTTTTAAAGAAATATCAAATTACTTATACTGATTTTAAGGGTAAATAGAATGTTAATTAAAATTCATGATATTAAATATAGGGGTAAATAATTACAGAGCAAAATGATAATCTTTTTTTTTACTTGTGCTTATCTAATTTAAATATTAAGCACTGTAACATTTAATGTTTTCCCAATAAATGATTTTTTATTTTCCTGTATTCTTAATTGTTTCAGGCTGCAGTTCATGGAGCTCGTTTCAAAGGGCAGGATCTAAAGCTGGCATGGAATAAGCCAGTAACTAATATTTCAGCGGTTGAAACTGAAGAAGTGGAACCTGATGAAGAGGAAGTATGTTTTTTCTCTTTTCCATTTTGATTTTAACTCTATTTATATGTAAATTGTAATTTTATGTTTCTGATTATAACATTAAGTCTTCTGTTCCTGAGCTATATTCTGGTAGGGGATATCTGATAAATGTAAATAACCTTAAATTTTCTGGATTAATGAGAACTATGGATTGCTAATCCAAAAAGCTGTATACAAGCCCAGTTTTCGTTTACTTTTACAAGATAATTCATTAGATTTTTATCCACAGGAAATTCATAATATTTGAATTTTTAGAGCCTATATTCTACTCATATATTCTACTCGCTTTATTAACTTTTCAGGTTCCTTTATTTAAATTCTTATCATTTTAGTTTATTAGAATGAATGTTTGCTATATAATAGAACTGTGATAGGCACAAAATGAATAAGACACGGTCCCTATCATCAAGGAGCTTATTATCTGGAAAGGGGTAGTGACAGACACATAGGTAACTTTATTAAAGGCAGACTGATGCACTGAGTAAAGATTTGAACAATATGCTACGGGTATCCAGAGGAGGGAACGATTGTTTCTGCAAAACTCATAAAGGATGTGGTGAGAGGGAGCTGAACCTCAAGTGATTAAAAAAAAGGGGGAGTTGTTTCCATTACTTAGAGGTGGGGCAGGATTATAGTTGAGAAATTCATTCTATATAAAAAGCTAGGTGTGGGAGAGAACATTTTTCTTAAGAAACAGTCTGATGGCTGAGAAATATGTGTGTAAAGAGCAGTAGTGGGATAACCATTTTTAACCCATAACTTAAAAACAACAACGTTTATTGTTTAATCATGAAATAACTGTAGGAAATAGTTGAGGAAGTTGATAAAGAAAGGTTGGCCTTTATGAATTTCACAGTGGCACTTCATTTTGTTTGAAGAGCATTCAAGGCTGTTATACATATCTACAGTCAAATGCAAGAATAAAATGTTTATTTTGAATCTCATACATAATTTGTCATTTTATATTTTAGATTATACCTTTGTCCTTCCATGATTTTGAATTGAATGGGGAGAAAAGCAGGAGAGCTCCTGGTATTAGGTATTTTGAAAAGTTTGGAAAGTAGTCTGAGAAACTTCTGTAAAGGGAATGGATAAAAGAAAGGAATGTTATAAAAGAACATGTTTGTTACATATGGCAGAATATAGATTTGAATCTTTATATAGACTTCTGTGCAAAATGTTGATTGATTTAGTGTCCAGGATTAGACAGAGCAAATCAGAGAAGACTTATGGATGTTTTCTTTACAAAAAGAAATAACTATTGAGCAATACCTTTTAGTTATAGAACATGGCATAATTTAATAGAGACAGGAGGAATGGTATGTACAAAGGTTTACTTCTATATGTCTTTAGTGCTGGTTTGATACAAGCTATAGACGGTACTTAAGAGAAACCGGAGTGGTTAAAGGTTATTTATCATTGTTTCTTGAATGTTCTAGCTATAGAAAGTACCTTTCGTGTTCAGCTTAAGAGAAGTCATTGTTTAAAAGTGTCACCTTTTTTCTTTTCTTTTTTCTTTTTTTTTTTGGGTAAATTCCTAAATGCATTTTAACCTAAAGTTTCAGGAAGAGTCTTTGGTGGATGACTCATTACTTCAAGATGATGATGAAGAAGAAGAGGACAATGAATCGCGTTCTTGGAGAAGATGATTTGACTGATCATTGATCTGCATATGCTAGAACTCTACCTGTGTTTCATTAGTATTACCTAATGTACTTTTACATATTTGTAAAAAACAATTTTTGGTAAAATGTGATGAAGATGGATTTCACAAATAGAAAAAAAGAAGAAAACTACCTTCTGATCCTGTATTTTGAAAGATTGATGTTTGCGTTTTATTTCAGTAAACAATTGCAAAAGACATCACATTAGAAACATATGCAATGTTTTTATTACATACTTCTACTGAACATTACAGAATTCTTTGGGTTCTTTGTAATTTAAATGAATAGGTCTGAAAACTTATGACCAATACTTGTTATAACTTAGCAGATTTTTTGTTTTACTCCAAATAAGGAATGAATTTGCATTTAAAATATTAATGAATGTTTTCAAAAAATGGATAGATAACATAGTACTATAACTAAACTCTCCCGTTATGTATTCATAATATTACATAGTAGTATGCTTAGGCTTTACTATGTATTAGCCTTTTGTTGGACTTGTGTATGTATTTTACCATATGGGTTTTAATGATTACGGTGTATGACTGCTTTGCATATGAGTCCCTATGCATTCAGATGTGAAAAATAAAGTGGAATGGTCTCTCAAAAGAAAAGAAAAAAGAAAAGAAAACAATGACACAAAAAAAGGCCAAGACAATGTTCCTTGATTTAAAAAAAAAAAAGAAAAAAGAAAAAAAAAAACAAAGAAAAAATCTAAAATAAATAGACCATTCCAGATGGTGATCTACCCTTACCCCCAATTATCACTAAAAGAGCTTAATCACTAATTTATTCTTAACAATAATGGTTGCTGGTACCTTTATAATAATGTACAATCCATGTTTAAAATTTATACAACTTCAGTTTGGTTTGATCATACAAATTTTCAACAGATGTCTTAAAATTTAAAAGCAGGCTGATTAGTTTGGAACCAGACTTCAAGTAGTATTTGGTGAATAAGAAAACATCACATTACATTTTGGATGTATGAAAGAAAACTTGACCATTTGAAGATGTATGAATAAAGAAATGTACTATAGATACTACTTTAGGAAAACACTGTTTGGTAAGTGTTTCAGTCTGATATTTCAAGTGTGCATTTTCTATGCTTGTATAAAAATCTTTGACATTTGCAACAATATTGTGATTTTTTTTAATGGATTTCTCTGGCAAATGAATATGATCATTGAAAGTTGATTCAGCAGCTTCCAGAAAATAAGTGCATTCTTTATAGAATGAGGGGGCAGGAGATTACATACTTACCTTTTGAAATACATCATTTCGATTGCTAGTGTTTCTGCCCCTCCTCAGATTATAGTGATTATATTAAAAGCCACATTTTAAAAGATCACTTTCTCCCCAAGTTTGGGGCCCTTAGACACAAACTGCAGTTCTGCCCCTCTAATCTCCTGCCAATGAAATAACTAGTAGAATACTGTTAATTTTTTTTTCCCTCTCTCCCCACCAACACACACACTTAATTTGTGTATATATGTTCCTGCTGGTAATATTATTTCATAGAAATGCTGCACATGTTAATATTTAAGAATTCAGTATCAGATTCTTTTTGTCAAAATAGTGATTTTACTGAAAAAGTTCTTTATCTGGTATATTTTTATGTAGTCTCTTGTATTTTTACTATGTGCTATTCTAATTCATTAGGTAAGTTTGTTTTCTTTTCTTTTTAGTAGTCGTGAAAGATGCCATATTGGCAGAGGCTCACGTTTCTTCTCTTTACACCAAACAGGTATTATAAAGAAAGTAAATCTTTCAAAGGCCAGTTAAATCTGCGTACTGATTTTTGGCTTTATAAATTTATTAGCCTGCTATCTTTAAAAAAATTGTAAAATTCCCTTATGATTGGAATTATCTACTACTACTTAAATAACTTTACTAGTTTCCCTTATCTTAAATTTATTACTACCTAAACTTTAAGTGTTTTAAGCGATGTTGCTTTTAATAAATCAGAAGACAAATATATTTTAATTTGGTTCCAAAGACTTGAGGTAAATTTAGCAACTTTCATTAAGCTCACAATTATATATTTATTATTAATAAGATTTATTATGACTGTTACCTACTATTTGTATTGAGTTTTGGAAAATTAATATGTTTAATATTAATGTTCTACTTGTACTCAGTTGGAAGTTAAAATGATTTCTTTGCAATAGTTAATTCCCATTTTACAGATAAGGAAACTTGGGTTAATGGAAGTAGAGTGGTTGTCTAAAACCACAACTCAGAAGTAGAAGACTAGCTTTGAATTCAGACATTCTGATTTTGGCACCAAGTTTATTTATTTTTAAAAATTCTACATTGCTACCTCCTTTTAAATTATTGACTAAGCGTGAAATTGTGTTAGTAGTAAATGTTGAAGTTCTTGCACAAAATAAGTAGACTTCTTGGTCATTAGCTAGTAAACATAGTTCATATCTTTACCCTTCCTCCTAATACAGCACTTTGTTCATATCTGTTACAGTACTTATGTTGTAATATAATTTATCTGGTTTATATGTCTGTCTTCTCCACTAGATTACAAGCTCCTCTAGGAAGGGGACCATGTCTTATTCATCTTTTTATCTCTAGTGATTGTCACAAAGCCTGGCTCTTATGGGCACTCAGATGTTTGTTGGATAAATTAATGAATGGATGCACATAACTCCAATAATGGAGTGACAATTACCTCCCTTGTTAATTCTTATCAATTTTTTAATAATCTCTCTTGAAGGTCTTGGTCACTGGTACCATTTTGCTAACCAGTTTATACCATTGAGTTGCACACAAATGGGGTTACAGATGCACATGTATCTTTAATGAGATTTTCATATTATTACTAAGGCACCAATATTTTGGAATACTGTTTTGTAGTCATTTTCAGAAGTACCTTTTGAATTTAGTGCATATATTAAGTAAGCTAAGAGGCACTGATCTAATATCTCCTACTTGGATTAATATATCCAAAAATGGCCTGGCACTGAATATTTGACAAGGATTAAGAAAATTTGCTTTTGGGGGCCAGGGCAACAGTAAAATGGGTAGGGTGTTTGCAGTGCACATGGCTGTCCTGGGTTTAGTCTCAGCTTTCCCATATGGTTTCCAAACACACCACCAAGCGTAATTCCTGAGTGCAGAGCCAGGAATAACCCCTGAGCACCACCTCCCCCCCACCTCCTCCCCAACAGCTGGCCTCCCCACCCTCTTGCCACATTCACAATGTCAGCTTTGGACTTCAGCTCTGCAACTTCCTTTCTGGCCAGACACAGTCTGTCACTTACCCAGGTTTGTTTCCTTGTCTGTATAAAGAAAGGGACTGTACTAGACGACCTCTTGAGATTCACACCTGTAACTTTTCTTGAGGGGTACGTTAAGTGTTTTGATCTAAAACAGTTTAATACACCTAGTCCCGATTTGTTGTTTCTATTATTGTATCAATAGAAACAACTTAGATTTGGTTATGGTACACTAATTCATACAATGTGCCTTAGTTTTGTTTTGTGTATAATACTCCCAGATACTCTTCAGGCACAGATTCCTTTCACCCTGTGAAATGCAGTCTTTTGTGATCATTAGTACTTTTTCTTCCCACTTAAAACCTTTCCTTTTGCTTCTGAACTCGAACTTTAAAATTCTTTCATATTCCAATATGCTATGGAAAAATTTGAAATGCATTTTTAATTCTACAGGTCTCCTACCAAGTTCTTTTTGCTTAGAGAACAAATCTGGGCTGAGTTTTGAGAGAAAAAGGAATTGACATCAATGTAGGTAGCTATTTAATACAGGAAAAAAATTAAAGGAAATATCTTACTGGTTAAAAGATTGATTAGGATTACCACAAGGGATGGTTGTCATTTTACATATTTCATTCAGTATTTTATGTCTACTTAAAAAGTGTTTAAAATGTTATTGGATACTTGTAACATTTTAAAAATTAATTTTAGTATTTAACAGATACCCAGCATTTAATAATATGTTACAGAAATGGGAATGTGTACTATAGTTCTTATTTTACTGTATATGAGCAAATATAACAACTAAGTTTGCTATAAAGAAAAGACTTCACTGTTTTAAGCTGATTACCTGTAGAAAGTATTGCTGAGCTTAATTGAAGGAAATTTCTTGTTACTAGAACTGTTTGGGGGGCGAGAGAGGGCATGTATTTCCAATCTTAGAAAACTAAATGTTGGCTTTGTGGGTTTACAGAAAGAAAGCAAAAGTGGTTGCTTGTTTGGTGTGTTGAATGGCAATGGTGGTTTTAGAATATTATACAGACATTATCAGTCTTTTTCTTCCTCCCCTTTTATATATAATATGAACTAAAGAAAATGAATTTTAGTCCTTCTAAAATTTATATAAATATTTGTAAGCCTTCCTCCTCTACCTCCTCCTCCCTTCCTCCCCCTCACCCACTGTTAAAGCAAGAGTTTGAAACACGAAATTCTGGTTGTTCACATTTTGGTCTTACAGGGTTTTCCTTGTTCTAAAACCCTATAAATTAAAAGTTTAAATTTAATGTAGAATTATAACACCAGTATACATTATTTATAAGGCAATAAGTATATTTCCTTTTCTCAGATCTTGGGAACTACCTTATTATCATTAGCTTTTGAACTGCCTAGTTCTGAGGTATGTATATAGGCTTTTTCGAGAAGTGTATTTTTCATTCCCCTTGATCATGATCACAGCAGATAATCCAGTGAAAGAGACATTTTGGGGAATATAAGTGCTGTTATCAGTCATTTCTAATGAAAGCGCACTTTTAGTAGGAAAAAAGCCCAATATGGTAAATAATTTTCATATAGTGTTATATCCTCATTGCTTAGTGTAATTGAAAGAGTTTTTTTAACCTATTTGTGTCAACTTATTTTATTAACTTCTTTCTAAGCCCCTCCTTCATGCCCTTCCTTTTTATTTGATGCTATCACTTTCCCATCATTTGAAGTTGGTCTTTCTCTGTATACACTGTCTCATTTTGATGTTTTTCTTTATTTTTATTGTTGATCATTGTGCTTTGTATAGCATTTTGTCATAATGTGATTAAAGAATGAAAACGATTGTCATATGGAGTTTAAGGAAATTAGGTACACCTCACAATTTGAAATCATTGGGAAACAAATTATTCTTTTCATAAACAATATCTTAAAATTCACTCTTGATTTCTTGAAACTACTTGCCCACCTGAAATATAGTTTATAGTCTTGTCAGTTGCTACATTTCCTAACCAAAGATTTGATTCCTTTCCCCGCCCAAATTCAGAAAAGATTTTACTTAAGGGAAAAGGAGGCAGAGAAGTTCCTGATAACAGGAGACCCTAAACAGGGTTCCAGAGAAAGAAAGAAATCTTTCCCCTTTTGTGTGTTTTTAACAAAGGGAGAAGGTGTGAACACTTTTTACTATGCATAAAGAAGGTGGGCTAGTAGAAGAGGGATTAGGATATTGAGATGATTATCTTCTGGTATCTGGTCATCTAGGTTATTCTGTCTTCTTGGTTATCAGGTAATCAAAAATTTAGCTGTATTTCAGCACTGTTGTCTCCGCAGCCTAATGTTCTAAGGAGAATAGAGAGGTATTATTAAAATCATCTTGACCTGAAACTGATCCTTTGTCTAATTTGTGTGCAGCTTCTTTGTCACTTTCTCAAATAGATGTTTTTAATGTTTAGAAAAGTTGAAATCAATTCAGTTTTTAGATTTGTATGCTGTTCTCAAAGTTACTTTTTTTTAATAGTCTTCTCTTTTTCCAGCAGAGAGAGATCATCATTGCCTGAATTTAGCTTTGTGACCACCACAGCAAGAAGTGTTCCTCTCTGGAGACGACTGTTTAAAAATCATTTTGTCATTTTATGTTTGCCCCTTATCAATTTGGATATTTGTTTACATGTACTATAATTAGCATTTTATCTTTACAGTTCTCTAAGGGTACACCCGAGTCCAGAAGTATATCTGAGTGTGTGCTTTGTCTGACCTTTCTCATTTAAGTGTTTTCTCCTTTTATAGCCATTTATTTTTTTAAACACCATAAAAAGGATAAAAAAAACCTCTTGGTTTCCTAATATGCGATAAACTCAGTCTCAGCAAAGCTAAGAATTGTGTCTAGGACATCTCTAAAGCCATGAGGTTGTGTTTATTGGCATGAATAATTACAATGAAGAAAATAATTTAAAAGTTTAGCATGGGTTTTGTTTTAATTTTTCTGGAATTTAGGATACATATTTGGGGTTAGAATAGTCAAATAATTTTGAACAGATGATAAAAAACTTTTCTATATTGCACACTGTAATAACTTGCCTATCTTCTAAAAATACTTTTACCGAACCGAAGTTGTTGCCAATGCCACCTGCCCAAATAATTTTTTAATGTTTTGGTTCTTCAACACCAACACGGAGTATAGTTTTCTATCAAGAAATGCAGGATGATCTGTGGAGTAGACATGTTGAAATGAATTTATTTAATGTCTAGCTTTCACAATTTACCTTATTTTCTGCATATGCAATCAAGACTTCAAAGACAATCCTAAAAGCAAGGGGGAGTAGTGTGTCTGATATTGTAAAAAATTACAGATTTCCAGTCTTGAAAGGTGTATGTCCATATTTATTTATAATGTGGCTTATAACTATTTTTAGACTGATTAAATCTTATCCTACTGACCCAAAGTACTCTTTTTTATAAAATGAGCACAAAGAAAAGTGTTCACAAAGTTACGAATATTCCTTGAGTCTAATGAGGTATTTGAGGAGTTTTATTTGGAAATCTTTATCCGAAAGTTCAAATTACACTTAATTCTAGTCACTCTTTTTTTTCCAGTTCTTTCATCTATGCTCATATTTTTACTTCTTTGTGTTCAAAGTATTCTGCAAATGCCCTTTCCCCTAACCTCACCCTCCTGTGCATTGTGTTTGTTTTCATGAAAAATAAAAAAGAATGAACACATCAGTATAATGTAAATTATCTATTTTTATCCACAAAAGTTAGAGTGGGGAAAAGTATGTGTTTTGGAAGGTCTTCTAACATATTTATGACCTATTAGCCCACAAGGGATTTTGAAAATTGGCTCTTGTTTTAGTTCACATTTTTAAATTAGGGAGTTTATAAATACTTCCCAGGTGAGCTCTTTATCTTTTCTTTTTGCGGAAAGATTTCTACCTATGCAGTAGTGGTTTATGTGGTAGGTTAGAAACCCAAAGAACATTACCTGAAGAGACTGTACTTCTGTACCAGTTTGGTTGGCTAATGGATGTGGACCACAGGCCCAATCACTGTTAACTTTGTTTTGTCATCTTTCCCCCGACCCCCTTGTTTTTAAATTAAAAACAAAATAAAGCAAAGCTGACTGTGGCATTGAGAATCAGAAGTCTAGATGATTTGATTCTCACTAAGATCATTGCTCTTTTTAAAAAATGCTATGCTATCCAATAGGTCAGTTACATGAATTCCCTTATGCTGATCAATTGAAAATAAGGAGTTTTTCACGATTTCATTTTTCCTAAGTAGGATTCTCATGGAGCTATGTGTAGATAACTGTACAGAATCACTTGTGTAATTGAAGCTGTTTACCTCTGCATGATTGCATTATGGAAACCTTTTATATATCTTTATATTTTCAATATACTTAGATTTTACACTATTAGCTTCCCTACTCATGCGATATTTGTTTTTTTAATAGAGTTTATAAATATTTATGCTCAAAATACAGATCAATTGAATATTTTTGGTCTTGTTTACAAGATAAATAATACTTTACAAGTGATGCAGCCCCTCAAGTGTCTTAGGAAAAAGTCATTGGTGCTATAACCCTTCAATATCATTTTGAACTGTTACGTAACTTAACTATGATCGTTTGTGATTTACTCTAACATAGCAGCATAATTTAAAAAGTGATTTGCAGTCAGTCAGGTAAAGAGCCCAGCCCATTAAACCCACAATTTAAAGATATGATATACCATTAGAGCCCAGCTCCTAAAAAGAAATAGTTTCATTGGATTGTTGTTATTTCTTTTGATAAGAACAGTGTTAATCTGGCTGGAATAAATAATGATACATTCAGCGAGAATGATACAATCCGCTTGGCTCAGTTTTCCCATATTTGAAATGGAAAGCTTTTTTAGTCCTAAAACATGATGTAGCCCTGCTCTGCTCTGCTCTAAATTCCCGTCTGTCTTTTACTCAGCAGGAGGCAGGGTAATTCTTAAATATTTACAGAACATTTGATGAATTGTGAAGAGATGTATTATTTACATTGTACACGTTTTGCATCGATGGGTGTAGATTGTTCCTACATCTACAAGACTTCATTCCAGCACCTTAGTGAATGTTCTTAAGATACAATTTTTAAGTATCAGCAAAGCATTCATAGATGTTTACGTTTGATTCTCAGAATTCTGAACCTGTTTGAGGTGTGATATACTTCAGAACATGGATGGCACAAGATTTCCCGTAATAAGCAGTTTGCTTTAACTCAGTTTTGTGGATTGTTGAACCTAAAACACCAAAGGAGACTTCTCTTGTCTGGAGATTGGATTGTTCCAGTTTTTAATACCTGTGCCCATAGTGTCCCATTTCACGAATGTGTGTTGGCATGGGGAAAAAATTCCCTGCTCTTTCAGTGGAGCGAAAGTAATTGGTTAAGCTGTAGCAGCTTTTTTGGTTCTTTTCTTAAAGTGATTATAAAACTTGAACTAAAACAAGGTAAAACTTGAACTAGAAAACTACTATTGTATGCGTAGAATGTTTATAGTATAACATGTTTATGTGGGGTTGTCAACATTTTTATTATTTATAGTTGAATTATGTTGTTTTGTTTGTTAAATATCCATAATGTTTATTATTTTTATATTTTGAGAATTTTTTAAATAAAATAGTCTTACTAAAGAGTTAACTTTTAAAAATTGTCCTTCATCTTTTATTGTTAATGTAAAATAGAAAGAGAAATCTACCCTCAGGCACTGAAGAGTTGAGAGAATTCTGAAAATGTATAAAGAAATTTCTCCAGATCACCTCTTTCCCTGTTTACTGTCCATTCTCACTTAAAATTTTTCTTTCTTTTGGTACCAGTGTGTAATTAGCCTCGTGACTCACAATCTAAGTCTTCCACGCCCTTTTTCCAGATCGCGTCCTCCTCTCCACTACTGGAGGTTGTTTCCTTCTAATGGTTGTTGGGGGGAGTGGAGTGGCAAAAAGCTTTTCTTCCTGAGTGATAGAATAAAAATGCTGTTGTGTCGAAGAAGGACATAATATGGGATGATTTTGAGTTGAACTTGGATGTAAAATGCTTACACCCTCAACCCCAAACCCAATGAAAGCTTTCCAAACGTCCCTCCCTAATTTTCAGTATTTACATAAACGTTTTCCACTAATCTGATTTGTTCTTTTCAGCATTCATCATGTTCATTTCATATTTAATTTTATTGAATGACAAGAATTGCACTTTTTTTTAATCGCAGATAGGCCTTCTGGCACCTATAACATGCGATACATAAGTGTGGCAGTGACTTGCCTTTCACCTGCAATAGTGATTCTCCAACAAAATACAGTTTCAGAATGCACGGGCTTCAGTAAAAACTTAGTGAGGAGATCTGGTTGTGAAATAGAGAACTCTGACTGTAGGAATAGATTTCAGCTAATGTATAGTGGCATACTTTGTAAAAT
Source organism: Sorex araneus (assembly GCF_027595985.1). Classification (NCBI taxonomy): domain Eukaryota; kingdom Metazoa; phylum Chordata; class Mammalia; order Eulipotyphla; family Soricidae; genus Sorex; species Sorex araneus. The sequence goes on along the minus strand of NC_073302.1, from coordinate 274,430,508 downwards.
TCTTAAATTATGTGTTTGTATTGTCAGCCTGGTGAAATGTTACAGATCAGATATAACATATTGTTCTTTGACTTAACTGAGCAGTAGTTATTACTACATAAAGTGTGAAAGAATTTTTGGTACCTTGTTGGGTCACACCCACCTGTGTTCAGAGCTTACTCCTGACTCTGTGCTCAGGGATTATTCATAGTGGTGCCAAGGATTTAAAGCACAGTTGGCCCCATGCAAGGGCATAAATGCATTATCTCCTGTACTATCTGTCTGTCCCTCTAGATTTTTTGTTGTTGTTATTGCTGTTTTGGGGTTACACCTGGCGATGCACAGGGGTTACTCCTGGCTCTGCACTCAGGAATTACTCCTGGCAGTGCTCAGGGGACCATATGGGATGCTGGGAATTGAACCTGGGTCGGCTGCATACAAGGCAAATGCCCTACCCGTTGTGCTATCACTCCAGCCCCATCTAGATTTTTTTAAAAGGAAAATTGTCATATAAAACTTGTCATCTATGGCACCTTTGTACACTTAAAAATGGGATTAAATGGCCTACAATGTCTTGTTTTTGCATTTATGTTTACACATTTTTAAAAGCTTTCTCATATTTTGATGAATCATAACTACACTCAGTGCTTAGGAGGCCATGCGGTGCCTGGGATTGAACTGGGGTCAGCTGCATACACCCTTGTACTATCTCTCCAACCCCTTTAAAATTTTTTAGAACTTTTCTTTTTTCTATTTGCTTTTTTGGTTTTGGACCATACCTGGAGATGCCCAGAGCTTGCTTCTCTGCCCGCCTAAAGGTCATCTTCCTGGTGCTGTGGGGACCATGTAGTGGTGGGGATCAAACTGGGGTCAGCCTCAAATTTTCAAGAACTCATAATTAGTCTTTTGAAAGGTAGAGCAGATGATCTTTTCTTTCATTGAAATAGGTAAAATGGCAGATTCAGGATTGGATTTTGAATTTCTAAATTTCACATTCACTAGAAAGAAGTTTGAAATAATTTATAATAACATGCTCACCATGTTTGTAAACTCAACTATCTAAACTTTTTTCCAGAAAAGTGTAGCTGTTTTTATCATACAGTTTGTAAACATTGTTTACTATAACAAAAAGCATGAAATAAGATCTGAAAGGGAAAAAAATTACCTAAAAATGGAAAGGTAGATTAATGCACAAACAGAAAAAGGAGAGAGGAAGTGAGAAGGAAAGTGCCTCCAGTAGAGGGAGGTGGGTGGGCGGGGGACGGGTGTTGGGGACGGTGGTAGGGAAAAGGGACAAGGGCGGGAAGTGTGCACTGATGGAGTGATGGGTGCTGGCTTATTGTATGACAAACCCAGTTACGAACAGCTTTGGAATGGTCTATCACAGATACTCAGTGAAAAAAAATTTTTTTAATGAAAAGGTAATTCTATGTGCTTTGCTTTAATGTCAAACAGAACAGGCCAGTTTTGAAAAGATACTCCATGTGGTATGGAAGAAAACTTTGCAGACCATAAACATTTAATGAGTTAATTCGTCTGGATATTTTTTTAAATCCAAAAATACATTTGTCATGTTTTATCTAATACAACACTTGGTGACAATTTTATTACTTGAGGACTTGGCAGTGTATTTATAGGATTTTAAGTTGTCCTTGATTCACTTTATAAATCTAAGGTGTGTATAGAAATACACAGGTGTTCATTGTATTCAGTGCTATGAGAATTATACAGGAACTGGTGTGTTCTGAAAATTTTCAGTTTGGCACATGGGGTCAATGCAAAAATCAGTTTCAGACTTTGATTTCAAGGAGGATAGAGTACAGAGTAATTCATCAAAAGCTTTTAAAATATTTCACATTCTTAAGACATTTTAAGTGTTGACATGTTATTCATTCCATGTTACCAAAGATCTAATGAAATTTAAAAAATTCAGGGTGTATAGAAATAGGATGGAAGTCATGTCAAAGATGACATGTCAAAACCATTCTAGGTTTTCAGTTGGTTTTGTTTTTGTTTGGGGGGCCATAGCTGGTTGTGCTTAGGGGTTACTTCTGACTGCACTTAGGAATCACTCCTGGTTGTGCTAACGGAAGTATATGGGATGCTTGGGATCGAATGTGAGTCCTCTCCATGTAAGGCAAGTGCCTACCCACTATACTGTGGCTCTGACCTCACCATTCTAATTTTTTACAAATTAATAGACGTAAGACATAATGCCCTATCTACATTTTAGCTGTATTAGAGTTCTATGTAGAAACTATACACATTTCTAATTTTAGTTATCTAATATAGTTGAAACATATAGCTGTCAGTGTGTTCCAAATTTACGATAGTACTTTGTGATAAAGTAGTCTAAAAGGTAATATGCCACTTTTATAGAGTTTGTTGTGTTCACAAATACTAAGGAATATTAGGAAGATCTTTGCTGCTTAGTACTGATGTCATGAATGAGATAAAATAACAAAATCCACATAACTTGGCAGCTGTTTTTTTGATACCTCAGACAGATCTCAGTCCTTTTGAGGGGCCACACCCAGCACATGATGTTCACTGACGGTGCCTCATGGTGCTTCAGAGTCCTTATGTACTGTTGGGATGGGGGTCGAGGTTACCGCCTCACCTTTGCACTCTCCCCAGCCCTGGTCTTAGTCTCAGCACTCTTCATGTTTGCAGTGACAGGTATATTCACAGTACTAAAGAGCTTGAGAGCTACATACACTAAAAATGTGTTTGAATAAGCCAGCCATTCTTGGACTAACCCAGAGGTATAGATGTTTTAACTTGTATTCTCAAGAGCTCCAGTGAAACAGCCTCTAAGGCACCAGCTGTGAGAAGAGGATGATGGGTTACAGAATTTGTCCTGCACTGTGAAAGTTCTGATTGAAAACAGCCTTAGAGCAGGATGCTCATTTTAGGGTTTTGTCCCCCCTCCCCCCAGCTGATAGGCTTCATTGAGCATCAGTGTACATACCTTCTGCAAGAATCACTTAAGTTAGGAGTTGCTTTAGCTGAGTGAATTCCAGGGTTCTAGCCCCATTTCTTTGCCACAAGAGCCTTCAGTACAGTGTTATATTATCACAGAAAAGCCATAAACTGCACCATCAGTGTCCCAAAATTTTTGCTGAGCTATATGCATATGTGACCTATCATGACTGAAATCTTGCCTGGTGGGCCTGCCTCTATTCTTGCAGCCCAAACAGGGAGAGCTTTCCTATTTGGCTTTTAGAAAATAAAGGGGAGAGGGTCTCTCAAGGGGCCTGTGGCCCCTACAGTAATTGTTGGCTAAAGACAGCCCCAGTGCACTGAGGATAGAGTCAGCTTCTGTATGCTTAGCAGATGCTTCACCCTTTGAGCTCTCGCCTCCTACCCCCACCGCCCAACTGGCCTTTAACCCGAGCAGCTGCTCTTCCGTAATGTGTCTGCATTAGGTTTTATTGGAAGGGAACCATAACCTTTACAAGTATTAAAAAGCAATTTTGTTTGGAGCATTATATAACTGAAACCTGATCATGAACAACCTTGTAATTTGTGATTCAATTAAAAAAGAACAATGTTTGGAATGATAGTACAGTGGGTGTGGTGGTGTGGTGCTTGCCTTGCAAGTGACCAATCCAGGTTCCATCCTGGCGTCACATAAGGTCCCTTGATATCCTGGCGTCACATAAGCCCCACTAGGATCAATCCCTGAGCAAAGACCCTGGGTAAGTCCTAAGCACTGCTATGTGTGGTGTGTCACCCCCCCCCCCGCCACACACACACACACACACACACACACACAAAGCAAAACTATTTTATTGAATCATTGTGAGATAGTAACAAGCTTTCATGTTTCGGTTACAATCTCACAATGATCAAACACCCATCCCTCCACCAGTATACATTCCCCACCACCAATATCCCGGGTATATCCCTTTCCCATCCTCCCCCTGCCTCTATTGCAGACAGTATTCCCCATACTCTCTACCTTTGGGCATTATGGCTTGCAACACAGACACTGAGAGGTCCTTATGTTTGGTCCATTATCTGCTTTCGGCATGTATCTCCCATCCCAACTGGTTCCTCCAGCCATCATTTTCTTAGTGATCCCTTCTCTATTCCATCTGCCTTCACTCCTTTGCTCATGAAGCAGTCTTCCAGCTATGGGGCAATCTCCCTGGCCCTTGTATCTAATGTCCTTGTATACTCCACAAATGAGTGCAGTTCCTCTATGTCTGTCCCTCACTTTCTGAATCATTTCAGTTAGCATGATACTCTCCATGTCTATCCATTTATAAGCAAGTTTCATGACTTCATCTCTCCTAACAGCTACATAGTATTCCATTGTGTAGATGTACCAAAGTTTCTTTAACCAGTCATCTGTTTTAGGGCACTCGGGTTGTTTCCATATTTTGGCTATTGTGAACAGTGCTGCTGCAATGAATAAATAGGTACAGATGTCATTTCTACTGTGCTTTTTTGCATCTTCAGGATATATTCCCAGAAGTGGTATTGCGGGGTCATATGGAAGCTCAGTTTCTAGTTGCAAAACTAATCCTTACTACATTTTATCTCCCAAGTTGTGTTATGTTTGTTTTCTATAAATACGAAGCTCTTGTTCTTCCATTGTTTTTTGTTTTATTATTGCTTTTTGGGTCACACCCAGTGATGCACAGGGGTTACTCCTGGCTCATGCACTCAGGAATTACTCCTGGCGGTGCTCAGGGGACCATATGGGATGCTGAGAATTGAACCCAGGTCGGGCGAGTGCAAGGTAAAAGCCTTACCAGCTCTGCTATCGCTCCAGCCCCCTATTGTTTCTAAAAAGTTAACTGTGTGTAGTCTTAGGTAAATTGTTGAATAAAGTTAATTTGCAATTTAAAATATATCTCCATCCCTGGTTTCACTTTATAAATCTAACATTTAAAGAATGATAGTATTGAGCCCCCACGGCAGAGCCTGGCAAGCTACCCATGCGTATTGGATATGCCAAAAACAGTAACAATAAGTCTCTCAATGAGAGACGTTACTGGTGCCCATTCGAGCAAGTTGATAAGCAATGGGATGACAGTGACAGTGACAGCTGTTGTACTAAATTTTCAGAACATAAAAAAGGAAGTAATGCTTCCCAATTCAGTTTTTAAAGTTATTATTGTAGGATGAAAACCACCAAAACCAAACAAAAATCCAGCTACAGATCTATTCCTTTAATATAAATGTAAGAATCTTAGCAAAATGCTAGCAAACAATTTCACAATATATTTATAAAAATGATATTTGCTCTAGAAACAGCTGTTTCAGTGTTTAAAAGACAGCCACCAATCTTGAGGGACTAAACTGAGAAAAGAAAAGAAGACTATTTAAAAAAAAAAGACTATTAATTGAAGTATCCAGTCTAACATTCCCATAAAAATCAGAAAAATAGAAATAATTTTCTCTTATAATGCCAGGGTATAAAGCAACAAAACCTACAGTTAACTTCTACTTTATGTTGAGTGAACTTTTACTCCTCAAAAGAGAAACAAAATTAGGATGTCATTTCACTTATTCAGTATTGTACTGGAAGTTCTATCTAAATGGAATAGGCAAGAAAATAAAGCAACAAGTTGGAAAGAAAGAATGCCCACTTGCAGATAGCGTTATCTACATGCAAAATGCTATTTATAGAATAAGTGAACTTGTAGCGGGATTAAAGGTAAAACGCATTGTAATTCTGTTTCGTAATTTGTAATTCTGGTTACTAGCACTGGACACTGGAGACAAAAACAAAAGACCTAAATAAATGGAAAGACATTCTCTTCGTGGACTGGGTGACCCAGATACTGAAATATCTTGACGAAGTAGCACATAGTGCCACATAAGTGCATCAGATCCCTCCAAATTGCTGGACAGCAGTGTGCCCCAAAGTGGGATGACTGGGACAACTCGGGAGCAGCACCAGCTTCTGGTGCAATTGAGTACTTGGTGCACTTAAAATCAAAGTTTTTTTTTAGGGAGCTCCCTCAAAGGGGGGTGATAAGCCAAATAAGCTTAGGAACCTGTGGTAGGTATTTAATGATCAACAGAAAAATCTCCGTGAGACTTTTGTCATACAAGATTATCCTAACTGAAAGGAGTAGAATAACATTTTTTTTGGGGGGGGGGTAAACACCCGATGATTCACAAGGGTTAGTTAGTCCTGGCTCATGCGCTCAGGAATTACTCCTAGCGGTGCTCGGGGGACCATATGGGATGCTGGGAATCGAACCAGTGCAAGTTTCGAACCAGTCGGCTGTGTACAAGGCAAATGCCCTACCCACTGTGCTATTGCTCCAGCCCCTAGAATAACAATTCCTAAAGAATGAAGATCTTTCCAGAGGGGATGGAAGGATGGTGAAGTCTAGAGCACTTTGTTGCTGGTGGTGCACAGTAACTTTGTACATCAAAAACTGTAACGCTGTTGGAAGCATATCACCTAAATTACAATTAAAATTTTAAATGGGAGAAATCAGTTTGCCCAATTTTAAGACGAGCTGTAGAAATAAAGTCTCTTGGATACAGAATTAGCTATGTTAACAGTGGAACTGAGTAGAGAAACAGATAATGTCTTTTGACAAAAAAAAAGTAAATAATTGATAGACATTTTTAACTTGGGCACTCACTTTTAAAGTAGTTTGAGAATTACAGCCTATTTGAACAAATAATCCTGGAATAATTGAGCACTCTGAAACGACAAAAGCCAACCTAATTCTTACACTTCACCATGAACTCAAAATGAATCATGGACTAATGTAAGACTACACAATTTGGGAGGTGGCAGGGAGAAGAGAAAATCTTACGATTGAGGGTTAATCAACTGAGATACTACAAAAGAATGGTCCATAAAAAAACCTAAGTTAGATCTCATCAAAATTGAAAACTTGTTCAGGGCAAGAACATGTTAAATGAATGAAAAGACCAAGTAGAGTGGGAGAAAATTTTGCAAGCTACTTGTCTCGTATGTGTCAACACTTGTCTAAGAACACAGACTCAGGTCAAGGGTAAGGAAGAAAGTAACCCAAATAAAATGGTAAAAGACATTTTAACAGAGATGACATTCAGATGGCCAAAAGCACATGAAATGGCTTTAAACATCGCCTGCCATTAGAGAAATGGAAATTAAGCCACAAAATAACCACTATATATCTACCAAAATGATCAAAGGAAAAGAGTGAGACGCCAATGACAAGTAAGAGAAACTGGTGAAAATGTGAAATTGTGCAGAATTTCTGGCGACAGGAAATATATGTTCTTAGGCACTGTGATTTACAAAGTTGTTATAAAGTTTCAGGCATGTAATGTTTCAGTTAGTCCCACCACAAGTCCATGTCCCTCCACCTGCCTCAGGTTCTCACCACAAAACTTGTGTCCTTAGCAGACACATTTCTAAGTTGAATTGTTGCATTTGGGTCCCATGCTTATAGTGGTGCTAACTCAAACAAGCTGTATAAATCTCTCACCCCTTCTACCACCAATGAGTCAGAGCCTCTGACACTCGTATGCTGAGGACTCCAGGCCTCCTCCTCTTGCCTCCCCTCCATTTCCCTCCCTCCCTGGCATTTTCATCTCTAATCTGGTGCAGTGAGGCAGTATCTTAAATAGGGGGAGTATGCAGCTAGCACAGGAACCAGAAATTAGACAATTGAGCATTTTATGGTCTTTTTTCCACAAGTTTATTAAAGGTTCATTCATAATACTAATTTTTTTAGAAGATATTTGTTTATTAAAAACTTGGGCATAACTCCTATCTTTGGATGAATGGTTAAACATCCATTTCATGGAACTGTGTTTAGGAATAAGATATAAATTTGTGATAGCCATTTTTCCAAGCCCCAACCTGGATAAACTTCTAGAGTTGAATCTAGAAGTCAATCCCAAAAGGCTACTTTTTTTTAAATTTATTTATTTTTAATTAGAGAATCACCGTGAGGGTACAGTTACAGATTTATACACTTTTGTGCTTATACTTCCCTCATACAAAGTTCGGGAACTCATCCCTTCACCAGTGCCCATTCTCCACCACCCGTAAACCCAGCGTCCCTCCCACCCTCCCCAATCCCATCTCCCCCCCCACCCCACCCTGCCACTGTGGCAGGGCATTCCCTTCTGTTCTCTCTCTCTAATTAGCTGTTGTGGTTTGCAATAAAGGTGTTGAGTGGCCGCTGTGCTCAGTCTCTAGCCCTCATTCAGCCCGCAACTCCCTTCCCCCACATGGCCTTCGACTACAATGTAGTTGGTGATCGCTTCTCTGAGTTGACCTTTCCCCGGAACGTGAGGCCAGCCTCGAAGCCATGGAGTCAACCCCCTGGTACTTATCTACAGTTCTTGGGTGTTAGTCTCCCACTCTGTTATTCTATATACCATAGATGAGTGCAATCTTTCTATGTCTGTCTCTCTCTTTCTGACTCATTTCACTCAGCATGAAACTTTTCATGCCCATCCACTTAACTACAAAATTCTTGACCTCCTTTTTTTAACAGCTGCATAGTATTCCATTGTATAGATGTACCAAAGTTTCCTCAACCAGTCATCCGTTCTGGGGCATTCGGTTTTTTTCCAGATTCTGGCTATTGTAAACAGTGCTGCGATGAACATACATGTGCAGATGTTGTTTCCATTGTACTTTTTTGCCTCTCTGGGATATATTCCCAGCAGTGGTATTGCTGGGTCAAATGGGAATTCAATATCTAATTTTTTGAGAGTCGTCCAAATTGTTTTCCAGAAGGGCTGAACCAGTCGGCATTCCCACCAGCAGTGAAGAAGGGTCCCTTTCTCCCCACATCCTCTCCAACAGCGGTTGCTTTTGTTCTTTTGGATGTGTGCTAGTCTCTGTGGTGTGAGGTGGTATCTCATGGTTGTTTTGATCTGCATCTCTCTGATGATTAGTGATGCAGAGCACTTTTTCATGTGCCTCCAAAAGGCTACTTTTGTGTGATTTTATGAAATGTTCTTGAAATGATGAGATGGGAGCAAGTAAGGAGGTTTCAGGGTTTGTGACAGAGCTTAAGGGATCTTTTTGATGGGAAGTTTCCCTATCTTAACTATTATCAGTGTCAGTATGCTGTGCTTGTATATTGTTTTGCAGAATACACCCATGGAGAGAAAGATAAGGACTGTATGGGATCGTCATATTTCTTAAAAATGTATGCAAATTTTAAATTATCACAAGATTTAAAAAGGTAAAAGCAGATGACATCTGACAGGTTCCATCTTTGGGCACAATCTTGGAGGGATGTGTGTTTCCTCTAAAGAAGGGAAGTTGGGAACAAGAATAGGATAGAAAGATCTTGTTTTGCCTAGTTGAGGATTTTCTGAAGGGTATTGCAGACATGTTTCTCCCACTGCTCACACAGCAAGCAGTGCTAGTAAATGAAGTGGCTCTAAAGACATATTAACTCTTCTATTCTCAGTATTGCTCCTGAAAGTGACAGACCTAGGAAAGGGTAGCAGCGAAACAAATGACGTGTACCTGGTTCTTCCAGTCATTTACCATAGTCCAGGGGGTAACTGAAGATTTGGATATTTGTGGGAAACATCCAAAAGGTAGAAAACACATTAAAAACAAAACAAAACAAAACAAAAACTGGATTTAAATGCTTTGAAGGAAATAGTTATATGTGAATGTGGAATAAGTGGACCTGCCTTATGATGTAGAAAAGGTTTTTCATGAAAAATGATCTTTCCATTGTGATCGAAAACTGAACAGGAATATATTCTTTCTGGGGCAAGGTGAGGGATTATTGTTGTTATTATTATTGTTGTTGTTGTTGTTTTGGGACTACACCCAGCAATGCTCAAGGGTAATTCCTGGCTCTGTGCTCAGAAATAACTTCTGTTGCTCTAGGGCTCAAATGGGATGCTGGGGATCAAACCTGGGCCAGCCACGTGCAAGGCAAGTGGCCTAACCTACTGTACTATCTTTCCAGCCTTGGTGGTTATTCTTGACAAAATGAATCGCTTGTGCAAAAAAAAAATGGAGAGACAAAATATGGTACACTTAAAGAACAGGAAGAAGCCCAGTATCACTCCATTGCAGGGACATGCAATTACAGAAATATTTACCTAAAATGAAGATGAGACTGCAAGAGATTGGGGGTCACTCCTGGGGGTGCTCAGGAGATGGTGCTATGCCAAATAGTAAACCCAACACTCTTTCATGCCAAGCAAGTGCTCCAGTTCATTGAGCTGTCTCTCTGACCCTGGGGTTTCACTTTTGAGGATAGTTGACCACCATATTGTGGTTGATAATAAACTTTTCATTTGATCTTTCACTTAACCAAAAAATATTCGGACTATAAGCACAGTTCCTGGCTCACAGCTACCCAAAGTGTTGGCATCTCCAAAGCTCTAAGAGAGAGAAGAGTGTTTTACTAGGTTAGTGACATGACTTGGGGAAGCAGCTGAGGATTGAGTTTGTCAGTAGAACCAATCCCATCATTAGAATTCTCACCTCGACTCTTCCACTAGTGGGAATGAGGCAGAAACTGAGTTGTCCCCAAGGACCAGTGATTTAATCAAACATAGCTATGTAATGAAGCCTCTACAAAACACAAGAGCATGGGATTCTGAGACCTTTTAACTTGTAGCGGGGTGAATTTAGGAAGATTTGGGGAGAATGACACCTGCTCAGAGGATGTGTGACCACTGCACTCTTTTCCCACATCATCTCTTCCAACTTGCTATTCCTCAGTTACTAAGCGAATAGGTTTCCTGAGTTCTCTGTGACACTGGCAAATGAATTAATCTTGGGGGAAAGAAAGGGGGGCTGTGAACCTCTGATTTATAGCCAGTCAGGGCCCAGAAGCATAGATTACAGCCCAGGCTTGTGACTGACATCTGAAGAGAAAAATCTTGGGATATTGAGCTCTTTTCTTGAGGAATCTGAAATGATCAGAATTGAGCTGGAATGAATTCATAGATACCACCTATGCTGGCGTCCAGGAATTGCTTGGTAGTTGGAGAATATCCCACCCTCCCCATGCACTGCATACACTAACATGCACATGCATATATGTGCACACACCACACATATTGTGATTGGATTTGAGAATTCTATTTATAATCACTGTATCACTATTATCCTGTTGTTCATCCATTTGCCTGAGCGGGCGCCAGTAAAGTCTCCATTCGTCCATGTCACGTGCTAGTGTAGCCTGATGGTGTATTGGGGGATCTTTCAGGATCAGGGGAATGAGGATTGTCATTTTTAATGTTTTTGGCATATCAAGTATGCCACAGGTAGCTTGCCAGGCTCTGCCGTTTTGACAGGATGCTCTCGGTAGCTTGCCGGGCTCTTCAAGAGGGACCGAGGCTTTTGGGGGGCCTCTAATCGCCTTTACAGGTGTTCCCAGTCTACTGAATGTAAGCTTTTGGTTGACTGGCATATTGTAACGATCTGCACACTGACAAACACGCACCTGCCTGCATCTCTGGGCAGCACCTGGGACATCTGAGGCCTCAGGTTGATGAGTGAGGTTGATGGAGTGGACCCGGAGGTTGTTGAGCAGCTGGCAGAGCAGGACACTTTTGCAGAGGGTCAGTGCCAAGTCAAACACCTGCGCCCAGTCCCAGGTCACTTAGTGGCTGGCTGACAGCACCTCACAGTGGATGAGCCACTGCATGCACTGCTGCTGTGGCTCTATGTCTGACGGCGCTGCGACTCGCCCAGCTGGGGCTCCCGAGATGGTTTCTCCATGCCCCGCCGATGCCATTCTGTCTGAATCTTGCAAAACAGTCAGCGATGTCCATCAAGAATCACGTGTAGAGGGGCTGGAGTGATAGCAAAGTGGGTAGGGCATTTGCCTTGCATGTGGTGACCCGAGTTCGATTCCCAGCACCCCATATGGTCCCCCGAGCACTGCCAGGAGTAATTCCTGACTGCACTAGCCAGGAGTAACCCCTGTGCATCGCCAGGTGTGACCCCCAAAAAAACAAAACAAAACAAAAATAAGAATCATGTGTAGAGTTCCAGCAGGGATCACGCATACAGTTCCATGCCTGGCGTGATGAGCTGCATGTTGTCTAAGGCCAGATGGTGTGCTGGGTTCAGGAGAGCGTGAGGGGTCTGGGCAGCATTGGCACCATCTTGCCTTCAATAAAATATGGTGTGGTAATTATGGAAAATGAGTAGGGAGTGTCTTATGATGTGTCACATGGCTGCAAAAGCCTATTTATAGATATGCACATTCCTATTTATAGATATGCATATATTTCACGAACTGAACGAAAAAAGCCAATGGGATGAAGAAGATTCAGAGTAGAAGGGAATATGATCATAGTAAAGTAGAATTCATTTAACAGAAAAGTGAGTGAAATTATAAGCAGAAATCAAAATTGGAAGTAAGAACAGTAGAAAAAAATCAATGGAATAAAAATATTTTTGAAAGGTCAATAATATGGAAAACCTCTAACAAATCTGAAAAAGGAAAAAAGAGAAATGAGAGAAGTTCTAGTATCAGAAAGGAAATTGATGGTCTTACTATATACTTGCACCAAACAGATGAACCATTAGCAATTACTTGTAACATAAATTCAAAACCTTGATTGAAATGAGCTTATTTCTTGAAAGCTATAAACTACCAATCCTTACCAAAAGTAAAATAGATATTGGCACAGAAGATATTAAAAAAGCAAGTATGTATACTTTTTTTTTCTTTTTGGGTCAAACGCAACGGTGCTCGAGGGTTACTCCTGGCTCTGCACACAGGAATCACTCCTGGTGCTCACGGGACCATATGGGATGCCAGGGATCGAACCCAGCTCAGCTGCATGCAAGGCAAATGCCCTACCTGCTGTACTATCGTTCTGGCCCCAAATATGTATACTTTTTTTTTTTAATTGAATCATCATGTGAAAAGTTACAAAGCTTTCAGGCTTAAGTCTCCGTCATACAGTGATCAAACACCCATCCCTTCACCAGTGCACATGTTCCACCACCAAGAACCCCAGTATACCTCCCATCCCATCCCCACCCCCCATCTCTGTAGCTGATGATTTTCACTTTACTTTGATTATACTCAGTATTTCAACAGAAAACTCACTATTATTATTATTTGGGATTTCCCCCCAACAATCAGACCTGCCGAAAAGGCATCATTTGATAATTTGTTTTCCATTGCTGAGACTGGAGAGCATATGAGGTTTTGGATTTCTGGTATTTTAGTAATTAAGTCCAGAGAAATTTCTGCCAGAAGTCGCATCATTGCAAACTCGTACCTCTGTTTATAATCTTGTACCGATGGCAGTTGTCATGCCACCACCAGGGAAAGGAAAGGCCAAGAGAGAAAGACCTTTTTCCTCCCTGGGTGGCATGGGGTTGTAGCTTAGTTCACAGTCTAGAGGCATTTCTGCAAGAAACCGCTGAGTGCCAAAAGTAGTTAGTTGTCCTCCGGGATCATGGGCATTCAGGAACGGAGGGGCTGTTTGTGTGGAGCCACTCGGGGTCACATCTGGGCGGAGAGCGGCCCTAAGTATGTATACTTTTACAGTGGAGAGCCAGGATTCACCCCCAGCACACACATGGTTCCCTAACCACCCTTGTGAATGACCAACAAACCCTTTGTTAGAGGCAGCCCCTAAGCACCACCAGGTGGCACTCCCAAAGCAAAGAAATTAATAAAATAGATCACCCGAAGAATCCTAACTTTTTTAAGTAGAAATAAGATCTGTATAAAAGAATCAAATATAATTAAGAACTGAAAAAATACAAAATAATGAATTTAAAATTAAATACACTTAACAGAACATAGTAAGAAAATGATTAGTACACTTGTAAGCTTGAAAGTAAGGTTTCCTTGGAACTCCATTTTCCGCATATTTTATGAATTCTCGCTGGACCAACACAGGGCTTATTTCCCTTTTATAGAAGTCCCTAAGTATTAAATCAGTTTTGATAGAAAGTTCTTTTGCTTACATCTGTGGCAGATATAAGTTGCTAGGGTGTGCTGAGTGACATTTGAAATTTTAACATAATTTTATTACAAAATATTTTATTGCCTAAAATAAATACCTCAAATATTTGTAGAATGAATAGATTAGGCTTTCTTGTATTTTTCTGGGAACAGAAGGAAAATTGTATGCAAAAATAATACGAAAAGAGGTATTTGGAACTGGAGAGATAGTACAGTGGATAGGGTTTGCTGAGGCATGTTTGAGCCCCAGGCAGCCCATATGGTTCCTGCTGCCCCCTCCTCCCCCAGCACCACAAGGAGTAATCCCCAAGCGGGTAGCCAGGAGTAACCACTGAGCATCTCCTGGTGTGGCCCTAAAACAACTACAAAGGGATTAAAAATTAGGGCTATTAAGAAAAGAATCCAGGGGAATAAAGAATCCCAGGGAGGTTTGGGGTGGGGACAAGTGGTGGGGTAGGGAGGGTAACAAGGGCAAACACAGAATAAAAATTTCTTGTATAAGGAAAGAATGTGGTGGCTTATGTTTGCTGTGAGGAAAGATCAGAAAACATTGTTTTTCTTCCCATCCTGAAATATTTATTTCATGAACTTTTATCCCGAGGATCTGGGTAAAGGAGCATCTTTCCAGAGGAAATGTTGGTACTTTTGGTTTCTTCTTCCTCTTCCTCCTCCTTTTCCTCCTCCTTTTCTCCTCCTCTTCCTCTTCCTCCTCCTCCTCCTTCTTTTCTTCCTCTTCCTCCTCCTCCTCCTTCTCCTCCTCTTCCTCCTCTTCTTTTTTTTAAGTCTAATACATTACAGATGTATTGAAGCTATAGTACAACGGGTAGGGCGTTTGCCTTGCACGCAGCCAACCCAGGTTTGATTCCTCCTTCCCTCTCAGCGAGCCTGGCAAGCTACTGAGAGTATCCCGCCCGCACGACAAAGCCTGGCAAGCTACCTGTGGCATATTTGATATGCTAAAAACAGTAACAAGTCTCACAATGGAGACATTGCTGGTACCCGCTCGAACAAATCAATGAACAACGGGGCGACAATGCTACAGTGCTACAGTGCAATACATTACAGATATCTTTTTTTCTAAATTGCATCACTGTGAGTTACAGTTACAAAAAATTCATGTTTGGCTTTCAGTCATACAATGATTGAACTCCCATCCATGCACTAGTGCACAATTCTCCACCACCAATATCCCCAGGATACCCTTTCCCCTTTCCAACCTTCCCTCTGTCTCTATGGCAGACAGTTTCCCCCATTCTCTCTACTTTTGGGCATACGGTTTGCAATACAGATACTGAGAAGCTACCATATTTGGTCCTTTATCTACTTTCAGCACACATCTCCCATCCCAAAAGATTCCTCTAACCATCATTGGCTTAGTGATCCCTTCTCTAATCCAGCTGCCTTCTTCCCCAGCTCATGAGACAGGCTTCCAACTATGGGGCAATATTTCTGGCCCTGTGCTGACTGCTATCGGGTGTCAGTCTCATAAAACATAACATAATAAAAATAACAATAAATAGAGATTATGTTATTTTATATTCTACAAATGAGTTCCTGCCACTTATTACAAAAAACAAATTGTAGGACTAGAGAGACAGCAGGAGGATTGAAGCACTCACCTTGCACTCAGATACCGCAGCAACTATGTCTTGGATTTCCGCACCACAATTGGTTCTCCAGAGCACTGCCAAGTGTGATCAGTCCCTAAGGTCACAGCCAGGTGTGTCTCCTGACCAGAAATCCAGGAGTGGCCCCTGATCCAGAAAGCCAGGAGTGGCCCCTGACCCAGAAAGCCAGGAGTGGCTCCTAAGCAATTCAGTTGTGAACGCCCCCAAGCCAAAATCAAGGAACATAAGGTGGATGGAGCAGAGAGATGAAGTACCTGGATTTAGTAATCGTATAAACTCCAGCAAATGAGAGAATATAAATCTCACACATATAAATCTCACACATATATAGTAGAGCTAAAAAGAATAACACCTTTCTCATTCTTTGGCATGAGCATTTTAGAGAACGAGATGAAATTGTATAGGTTAAAGATTTTCTTGGGACATAGTCATGACCCAAAGGATTGACATACTGAACAACTGAAAGTGATGATTGAAAAATGGTTCAGCGACTAGGGAAAAAAACAATGTGCACCATGGCTTGGGGCAAAAGGAAGGTCCAGCAGCTACAGTGAAAACGGATGCAGTGTATTTCCACTGTTTCCTGCCAGGACTTTACTCAGGAAAGTAAAGTGAATTTAACTTCATAACTGGCTGAGTTAATATAAGGAATCTTATGGAAATGCTCAGAATTTCACTCTTTTTCTCCACCTACTCTTCTGCTCTTAAAGCTCTTTAGGTTAGAGCTTCAAATAGAGGCTGCAGACTTGAGACTTGAGCTTTCTTGTACGGCCAAAAGCTCAGCTTGGTTATTACACTTTTTTATGAGTTCTTTGTCTAAGGAAGATACTGACGTGAAATTGTTCTATATAGCTAAGAACTCCACGATTGTTCATGGTTGAAAGCAACCATTCTGTGCCTCTTTTGCTGTAATATTTCAGCTTCCTTCTGTGTTTCTCTTTTGTTATGCTTTTGCTACTACCTGGGAAATCTCAGTGTTTTCCAGTAAAAAATTGGAGAGAATTTTCTAGTTGATTAAATGCACATATTAATGAACAATTGCTAGAGGAGGCAGAGAGAGAGAGAGAGAAAGGAGTATAATGAACCATCACCAAACACAGTGGTTCCTAATAAATCTTTCTTCTCTGGCATGGAAGCAGGTTGATTGTACTCAGCTGATCTAGAACTAACGTCATCGGAACATGTTTGTTTCAGGCAGTGGTTTTGCTTCCATTCTACTTCAGTTATGTTCATTCTGGGGTACAGGCTGTAAGAGACATAGATATGGATTTCTGAAACAGAAAGCTGTGGAGAATTATAAACAATGATTCAACCTGTGTCAGACAAGAATTATCCATGTGGGCATTGGGTACCACCTTCATTTAATCTTTGAAGTGACACAAAAAAGCTGTTGAGTAGAACAACATATACAGTGAAAATGGGCTAAATGGATATGACTCAGAGTGATTCACACCTAGTGGGTAAATAACAGGAAGGGTATAAACGAAATAGGAGATAGGTAATAGAAAGTCACAGGGAACCCTCATTATTCATGAAATTTTACCATCAATTTAATTAATTAATTAATTAATTAAACTTTTTGGGTCTCACCCAGGAATGCATAGGGGTTATTCCTGGTTCTGCACTCAGGAATTACTCCTGGCAGTGCTCTAGGAACCATATGGGATGCTGGGAATCGAAGCCGGGTCAACTGTGTGCAAGGCAAATGGCCTACCCGCTGTGCTATCACTCCAGCCCTCAATTTATTTTAAATAGAAAAAACAGTCCTAGTCCAGTTAGAGATATATTTCTTGAAATGGATGAGTTCACTGAAGTTACAAACCCCTACAATGTAGTGTCTTAACATAAACAACTATAACTACCCTTTGCTTTCAACATTCCAATATGCACCAATTTTAGCAACCACAGTTACTTAAAATAGCATTTGACCCTGATACCATGATTCAAAAATCAGTTACCTGGGAACATTATTGGAAGGAAGTGGACACTGGTGAAGGGATTATTGTCGGAACATTGTATGCCTGAAACTCAATCATGAGTAACTTTGATGCAATTTAAAAAAGAAAGGTTTTTAAAACAAAAATCAGTTAGCATGGCATGTGAACTGTGATTAATTGTATAGAGTACAAATGTCATTGCCAGCTCTTAGTGCACAAATCACTGTATAAATGAGACATGCGTCCTGATCAGTGAGTAATCCTGTTGCTTCTTTCAAAACCTGGGGTCCCTCCATTATTTAGTTTATGTACTGGTAGGAAAGCATGTATTTACATTGCCTTCCTGTCCCCCAGTGATACAGTCATGAAACGGTTTGCAAAATGGGATCATGAAGTGTTCTGTATAACCTTTGCAAAGTGACGGTGTGAGTGATCGCTCTGGACTGAAGAATGGCAGGACCAACCATGCTGCCACCACAGGAAAGGGACAAGCACAAAGCCAGTGCTGGGACTTCCCAGGCTCTGGCACACAGCTCACACCAAAAGTGACAGAGAGTGCTTGAAGGGTACTCACTGAAGTGGCACTGGGGCTGATACCCTTTCCTTTCTTCTCTCTTGTAGTCTTTCAATGATGCATCCCATTGGCAGAAGTGAACAGGAAGCCAGTTGTTAAATTAGTTGGGGAAATGCAATTTGCAGCTCCGCAGTCCGGGGCTTCGAAAGTCAGACAGAAGACTAGAAAAATAACTGCAGCGTCTGTGTTCAGCTTTTCTCCTCGGCATTGTCAGAACAATAGGATTGCTAATACCTCGCTTTGATACCGCCTCGCTAGAGGGCCACTGCCATCAATCTCTTAAACTCGGCTAAGTCAAGCACTGAGGTAAACGGACATGTCACCCAAATAAACCGGGGTAAATTGCAATCACTTTTCCTTGGTCGTAAAGATTAGCCTTTCCTCCCTCCAATGGCTATCATGGTTATTAGCTAATAGTTTATTTTATATCTTATCCTCAGATGACTAACCTTTGTGTGATTCCACATCCAAGAACTTTGCTTGCTGCCTTTTATCTAGTCTCAGGCTGTGGGGATGCTTCTTCTTTACTCCCTTTCTCATTTGCCTTTCTATTTCTGGTAATGAGGTATCCTGGGTGTTGAGTCTTTGTGAGTGTTTTTCAGTTAGCTACTCAAAGAAAAAGAAGCAAAGGAATTTGAGATTTTAATTTATTTCAACTTTCTTTTTTTCCCCCTTTCTTATACCTCTGCTGGCCTACTGGGAAGAAACGAGTCAATTCCTTTGGAGAATTGTAAGCTTATGCTATGGAAAAGAAAATAGGGACTCATAGTTTAAAAAAAAAAACACCCAAACTTTTTTTTTACACATAAATATTTGTGTGTGATAAAGACCTACACCTACAGCATAGAAGCACCCTAAAAATTGCTATTAAGGGACTGGATAGATAGTAAAATTTGTAGGACACTTGCCTTGCATGAGACGGTCCTGGGTCCAATCACTGGCACCACATATGGTCCCCTGAGTCCCACTCGGAGTGATCCTGAGCATTGATTGTTGTCCCTTCCCCTCGCCTCCCCTCTAATTTTAAAATAAGTTTTAAAAAATTGCTACTAATATGCTTTTTGTTTTTTTCTGGTTTTGTTTTTTGTTTGTTTGGGGTGTCAACACTCTACTGTGCTCACGGCTTACTCCTGGTTCTGCGTTTCAGAGATCATTCTTGGCAGGTTCGGGGGACTGTATGGAGTACCAGCAATCGAACCCGGGTTGGCATGGTTTCCTGAGCACCTCTGGGAGTGATCCCTGAGCACTAACCTAAAAGTAGCCTCTGAGCCCTGCTGAGTGTGGCCCCCACATAAAAAACAAAACTGAAATAGAACAAAAGGTGTATTCTAGGGGAAAGAACCTGAGGCGACTGGGCTCTAGTATGGGTCCTGTTTCTCCTTAGCTGTGGGATCTAGGCAAAGCCAGGAAGCTCTGTAGACCTACCTTGCTTATCTGTAAGAGGGAGAATGAGCCAAATCAGGGATGACAAGCAGGATTTATCTTGACCACCGACTCCAGAAAGCAGTCTGTTAAGTGCTGAGTTGAGGATTTGGAGCTTAATGAGAAAGGAGTGCCATGATCGATTAGTGCTGTCTGCTGTGGTGCAGGAGGTAGCAAGCCCACCGAGGGTGCCATTTATTAGCTGTTTGCCTAGATGAGATTACCTCCAAGGTCGCTTGTGTTATGCTATATAATTCAAGTTATTCATCACTTAAATTTATAAACGTAAAACAAACTGGAAAACAAACCTTGAGGTTCCCAATTTAAGTACAGATTTTGTAGAAACATTCTTCCGCCTCTTCTTTTTTAAAAAAAAAATTCTGAAAGTAGGAAATAAAGAAGTTTCTGCCCAAACTTTTGGGGAAGAGTTTTAAAATAATGTGAATTTATCACCCTTCATTCTTTCATTCTCATAAAATATTTATTTAGTACCAACTTTGAAATTGACACTCTGCTAGTGTTGACTAGTTGCTGAACTGAAATGGGGGATAGAAAGATGAATAGGCGCAGCTCTTGTTCTTAGCGGTCCAGGGCCCAGTGGAGAAGGCGGACATCCTAGCTAGTAATTACTGTACAACATGTTAAATGTTGTAACGTTTTTGTCAGGTTCAAAGAAAGGAAAGGAGCATTGTTGTAAGGAGTAGCTGCAGAGATCACACAGGAAATAACATCTGAGCTGAATGGTAAAAGATTAAAAATAAAAAGTGAAAGATTAAAAAAACTGGCAGAAAAGATAGTATAAGTATTTTTTTTTCATTATTGAAAAATAATGGTGGAGTGATAGAACAGCAGCTAGGGCTTTTGCCTTGCACGTGGCCAAGCCGGGTTCGATTCCCCCGTCCCTCTTGGAGAGCCTGGCAAGCTACTAAGAGTATCTGATGCACAAGGCAGAGCCTGGCAAGCTACCCGTGGCATATTTGATCTGCCAAAAACAGTAACAACAAGTCTCACAATGGAGACGTGACTGGTGTCTGCTTGAGCAAATTGATGAACAATGGGATGACAGTGCTATAGAGAGTGCTACTGAGAAATAGCTTCACAATGTACTTATATTTGTGGGGGGTGTTATTTTCATTCAGGTAAAATCTAAAAAAATCAAAGGATAAATGTTAGTCATAATCCTGATATTTGAGAAACTATGGTCCAATGCTGATATTGAAGTTCTGAACTCCCAGCTCCTCTTCAGCTGGTGTATCTTTTCTTGTCTCTGGATCATCACCATTCTGCCAACTTTCCTTCCAGGCTGTTCTCGAGGGTGATCATCCAGGGATTCTCAAACTTCCATCAGAAATGGCTAATCCCAACCCTTCCCCACCCCAAGGGACCCAGCCCCGCAGCCACAAACCTCCAGAACTCAATCATTGCCATGCTCATGGCCACTCTCTACATGCTCAGGCTGAGCCACACCCATGAGTGAACCTATTGGACCGCACGGCTGCACTTCATACCACACACCACCCAAGAGTATCGCACCACATTTGATGGGTTCAAAGTAGGAGGCAATCAATCTTAGAGGGAAATATTTTTTTGCAGATATATATGTATATATATATGCATACATATGTGTATATATATCTGTAAAATATATATATGTGTATATATATGTATATATACATACTAGCATACAAGGCTCAACCTTGAACAACATGTTAGTGATCTCTTATAAAAGGGCTTAATGGTCCCTGGGTGAAATACAGCAATCTTTACACTCTTTCCTCTAAGGAAAATTTTTGCATTTTCCATGTTTCTTTCCTAACAAACAACACAAAATATATTATTTCAGTTATGCTTTGGGGCAGGGGGTGGGGTACGGGAGGGAAACATCCAAAATATGGTGGTGGAAAGGTATAATGGTGGTGGGATTGGTGTTTGAGTATTAAATGTAATCAAATATTGTGAACTACTTTATAGCACTGTAGCACTGTCATCCCATTGTTCAGTGATTTGCTTGAGCGGGCACCAGTAACGTCTCCATTGTGAGACTTGTTGTTACTGTTTTATGGCTTATTGAATATGCCACGAGTAGCTTGCAAGGCTCTGCTGTGCCAGCAGGATACTCTCAATAGCTTGCCGGGCTCTCCGAGAGGGACAGAGGAATCGAGCCTGGGTCGGCCCCATGCAAGGCAAATGCCCTATCCACTGTGCTATCGCTCCAGCTTTATAACTACTTTATAAAATAAAATTTTTTTAAAGAAATGGCTCATGTCTTTGGGGCCAGAGTGATCAAGTGGTTGAGAGTGACTTTTACAGGTGTAGGTACTGAATTGTCTGCTTTATATTGGTTTTATTTTTTTATTGTGATCATTATTTATCAATACAGACATTCTACCTGAAAGCCATCTTGTACTATACCCAGTCACATTTGCTAAGGTTTATTCTAGTTAGGATCTGTTGACAAAAATCTTAGTTTATGTTTGATTTAAAATATCCATATTCACTAATATTTCTGGAAAGCACATCAAAATATATGTTGAATAGCTGAGTGCATTAAAAAATATTCAAAAATTCAAAAAAAACATCTAGGAATAAGTGGCCTGAAATCAGGGATCGCCTTGAAAGGGTCCTGGTTTGTCTAGTGAAAACAGATGAAAATAGCATTACATGATGGAGTATGACAGAGAAAGAATTAGCAGGTGAACAAGAGGAGTCAGACAGCTTAAATGATAGGGTGGTGGTTTAGGGACAGAGTGATTGTGAACTAGTTGGCAAAGACTTCAGTTTTAATATCGGCAATGAAGAGAAAAACATACTCTGCAGATCCCTCGAATCTGGGGAAAATTCTCAGAACAGAGGATTTGGAAGAGATCCTTCCCAGATCCATCTCTTCCTTGGCAAATCTCTCCCCTGCTTCTCCCTGTGAGCTATTGAAAATCATGCATTGAAGGGAGACTTCAGCCGAACTCCAAATAGACTTAAGTCTTGTTAAGTTTTTCTATACTTCTCATCTTCTCATCTTGTACTGTCGAGGACCACACACATGCTTGGTTGTGGCACTTGTATGTATTTGTCATGTTGCTTTGCTGGGGTCACATTTCTGAACTCAGTGCTCAGGCATCACTTCAATTGTGGGTTTCAGCAGGGATCAGGGATCTCAGACAGCAGAGCTGAGACTAAGACAACAGAACTGCCAGGGTATACTCAGCACACTTGGTCACACCAGGGATCAAAACTGAGGTCACGCTTGCAAGGCCAGAGCCTCAGCCACTGAGTCCTCTCAGCCTCCTGATTCCTTGAGTTGCGATTCTGTATTGATCTACTCGGTAGAGAGACCTGGTGGTTGCGTTTTATCCCCTGGAAAAGCATATTCCTAGACAGAAAGTGCAACAGAGCTTTTTATTATTTAAAAAGAAAGAAAACCGGCTATCTGAGGAATGAAAATAGTTTAGGTTCTGAATGTTGTATGGTGGGCCTGTACCCACCATACAAGGTACACATACTAGGATTGGGATGTGTGCGCAGATGTAGTTTGTAACCCTGCCCACTTCTGGAAGGAAACTCTCGGTAGCTTGCCAGTTTCTCTGAGAGGGAGAACTAGGCTATAAGCTATAAACTTTCAGGAGCTTGGGTTTATAGTCTCTGGGTGTTGGTCGTTGATGGGATTACATGGCGCCAGGGGCAGTTTCTGGGTGTGACTGCCTAGCTACTGGAAAATGGGGGATCTGGGTGGAAGAGGCCCAGTCCCGATCTGAGCAGGCTTGGAGATCTCAGCCCCCTGGAACACATACCTGGGTTCCTCTGCCGATTCCTGGTTCCTTCATGCGTGAGGCTCGTCCAAACATGTGGAGAGTGGCCTTGAGCATGGCTGTGGCTGGCTTCTGGAGGTCTTCAGCTGCAGGGCTCTGCTCGGGTCTGGAAGGGAAACTCAACCCACCCCCTGCTAGGGGCCCCGGTGAAGACAGACTCTTTAGTTGGTAGTTCGGGCCCACTGCAGTGACACCAGCTGTAAAAAACATCTGCCAAGGGCAGGCGGAGGAGAGCCCCAGCAGCTCTCCCCATCCGCCGCACCCAGGATCGGTCCCAGGCTGCTCGCCCAGCCAGGGCAGCCCAGGGCATGGGGCAGATGGAAGAGGAAACGAGGGCCAAGCCTGTTGATTGATCAGTTGCAATTTATTCCATTCTCTCCACGCACCTGTCCCAGTCTCTCTGAGCCCTCCATTCTAGTCTCATACTGGCCCTCATTTCTGTCTCCTTCTGTGACTCCTAGCCCTTCATTCCTCCCAGCTCTCAGGATGTTGTAGTATAGGCACATTATAAGTTTCCAATTGTGTGTGCAGCATGGGTATTTAATTTTGGTTAACTTCATTCTCACAGGTTTTTTTTTTCTTTCCAGTAAATTAAAGATGTGTATACCAATAAATGTTTCTAAATTTCATGATGTCCTCTTCCATAGCTAATCCTGGAGTAAACAATGATGAATTTTAAGAGATAGACTAGGATAACAAATTATGTCCAAGGGTCTTACAGAGTAGAATATTTACATTCGCTAGTATTAGTGATAGGGAAAAACTCTATGTTGACATTTATGAACTTCTTGGAGATGAGTACCATATAACTCATTGAAACCTGGTTTTCATTGAATACCATCTTTATTTTTCTGTTCTCTTCATATTGTGTTATGCTATCTTCTATCCTCCCTTTCCCCAAAAATGCATACTTTGAAAAAAATTTAGGATTGCATATTATGTTTTTATCCATTACATACATATGTGATAGCTCTTTATTTTCACTTAAAATAATCGATGCCTTCCCAGAAACTGTGTGAGTGAATGAGAATAAATTTGTGTGTATTTGTGTGTGTGTGTGTGTGTGTGTGTGTGTAGTGTGTGTGTGTGAGAGAGACTAGTTAGAGTGGTAATGGAGACATGATAAAGTCAGATTTTGAAAGTAACCCAGGCCAGCAGTTCAACTGCCCATTTTCAGAGAGGAGACTGCCTGCAGAAGCAATATCATACAACATTCTGCTAAGAACTTGCGGACACAATGTGTGTATAAGTCTACGTGAAGCAACCTAGGGAACAAACTCAGTGGTTTTCAACACTCTGGCTGGATTGAATGACAGACTGTTGGTGCAGTTTTGGACTGAGTGCAGACGCCCCCAGAATTCATGGAAATTCTCTTGAGGCTCCTCCTGGTGAATGTTGGGGACAGTTTGCTAAGGCTTACATCTGAGTTGATAACCTGTGCACTAGATGCCTCTTCGAGGAGATACATGTGAGGACCAACCGCCTGCCCCACTTGTGTTCCCAGGCCCTGAGCCTGGCTGAGGAGCAGGATTCCTTCTATTTTATTTATACTTTCACTTACTTCATTTATTTATTTATTTTTTTAATTGAATCACCATGAGATAGACAAAGTTTTTCATGATTGGGTTTGAGTCATACAACGTTCCATCACCTGTCCCTTCACCAGAGTACATTTCCCACACCAATGTTCCCAGTTTCCTTCCCAACACCCCACCCTCTAGCCCCAACCTGCCTCTATGATAGTAGGTACTTTGCTCTGTCTCTCTGTCTCTGTCTCTGTCTCTCTGTCTCTGTCTCTGTCTCTCTTTCTCTCTCTCTCTCTCTCTCTCTCTCTCTCTCTCTCTCTCTCTCTCTCTCTTCCTCTCTCCCCCTTTGGGCATTATGGTTTGCAATACAAATACTAAAAGGTTCTCATGTTTGTCCCCTTCCCTACTTTCAGCACTCAAAACAAGCCTAGTGTCTTGCTCTGCTATCCTTTGGTCTTGGCTGTTCGATCCTTCAATTTTGTTTCTGTGGTAGAACACAGCTTTCCAATCCTATCTATTTTCCAATGAAGGCTAAACATGTGGGGGTTAGTTAAATTATGGATGCTGATAATATTCATTGGGTACAATTTATATTCTTCTTTTATCTTTTTATTTTTGACAGTTGGGGCTTGGGCATAAAGCATAATTATATTCTCGGCATCCTCCCTTAGAAGCTCGAAATCCATTTCGGAGGCTTTCAGCACGGGCCCGTCATTTACCCATCAGCGTTCAGTCCATTTCCTCGCGGCCCTGCGGCCCGGGCAGCCCAGCCCCTGTTGTGACTGATTGGCTTGCTTCAGTGCTCCCAGCTTCTCCTGTCACATCGCATTTGCATAAAAGAGGACAGATAACCAAATTTGAGCACACAAATGAAAATGCTAAGCGCTAAACCTGTCACAGTTGTTGTTCAACTAATTGTGAAAAATTTGATTTGCTCGCCTTTCAGGGTTTGTCACCGGACCCCCTTCTCCGGCATCCCCTGGCTTCTGCCTCTCTCTTTGCAGCTCTTAAACTCTGGCGCTCCCGCGGCCCCCTCTGGGGATTACTTACCTCTCCTCCCAGCTTTTAATGTTGGCTCATCTTCCTGACTAAATTAGGCCACCCTGGCAAACAAACACATAATTAAACACCCAGGCAAGACAACTGCAGTTGTGCGTCTTAAATTGATTTTTACAATGCGGCTCTATGCCTGCTCTTCCAGTTGATAATTTTATTTCTTTCCATAACCTTTGGGTAGGAGAAATTCAAGGTAGGCTTTGTAGTGAGTTT
The DNA here is from genome assembly GCF_027595985.1 of Sorex araneus. Classification (NCBI taxonomy): domain Eukaryota; kingdom Metazoa; phylum Chordata; class Mammalia; order Eulipotyphla; family Soricidae; genus Sorex; species Sorex araneus. Next base: position 274,404,466 of record NC_073302.1, on the reverse strand, counting down.
TGTGATTTGAAAACCTGTGTGTTATTGTGTTTCCTATTTTCTGTCCCTCAAACCACAAAAATTGCATAATAGGTCTTAAAAGGCACATTTCTGCTCTCTAATACCTTACCTGACATAGCAGTATACATTTTTAATCAAGGTTTCAAATGATTCCTTCTGAAATAGTATTAGAAACAATGGATAAAATTTCTTTGTGTGTAGCACTCAGTCATATGAGCTCTGTTTAAAAGTGATGTGGTATGAGAGCTTTACAATTTTGTGTAGGGTACCTAAGCAATCTGCTCAGTGTTTGTTATAAAAAGGCTTTAACTATTTTCTTTTTATAGGCATTAAGCCAGTCATTTCTTGATAACCATTAAAACAATGTCTACAAAGAAAAGTAGCATGTAATGTGTCTCTAAAGAAAAGAATTGCTTACTTTTCAGGAATCACACAAGAAAATGTCTCATTTGTTTACAATATATTTGACTGCTTTACTGTATTAATTTATTCCCAATATTTTAGATTTATTCAAGCACCAGTGAAGATGGCATTAACTAACGTTGAAATTCTTTAAGACTGAATATGGCTTAAGTTACCTTTGAGAATTGGAGAGTGATTGTCTTGAAATTGGGTTGAAATGAAATGTGACATAGTGACAGTTAGTGGTTTGAAAAAGTTGGATGTAGCATGATTTATTGCAGTGTTCTTTTGGGATTTATTTTTAGTAGGCCATATGAAAGAATAATTAAAGAAATATTTGAAAATTATAAACCCATATATATATTTTTATATTCATACCTTAAAGAAGACAGTATCTTTTTTGATCACCGCCCCTAAAATAATGAAAAATTAAGTCTAACCTAAAACTTTGAATGTATTGATGCCAGGGTGATAGTGCAGTGGATGGGGAACTTGCCTTGCATTCAGCTGTCCTGGGTTTGATCCCAGCACCCCAAGTGGTTCCATGAACCCTACCAACAGTGATTCCTGAGCATGGTGCCAGGAGTAAGTCCTGAGCACTGACGAGTGTGTCCTCCTCCAATCCCCCCCAAAAAAAAACAACAAATATGAATGTATATTATTAATTTACACTGTTGAAACTCATTTTAGTTCAGTGAACTTAGATTATGGTATGGAATGCTCACTACTGGCATATATCCATGAGATTAGGGATGTGGGTTGGTAGAAAAGCACATGTCTTGTGTGTGTAACACCTGGATCTGATGCCTGGCAACACACACACACACACACACACATGCACACACACAGAGGATTTATATGTACATAATACATTTAGATGGAACTCTTTGGACAGAGCTAAGGGAAGAATTCCGTTCCTATTATATTTTGCTTCTGCTTTACTATTCTTTTGTTTGTTTGGGGGTCCCATCTGGATGTACTCAGGACTTCCACTTGGTTCTGTGCTCAAGAGAGGTGTTGTGTCACGGATCCAACTCAGACAAGGTAAAAGCCCCACCTGGTGCCGTACTTTCTCTCTGACTCTGATTTCAGGTTTTCTGCAATAGTTATTGATATGATTTAGAAGATTGCCTTTGGGGACCTGGGGACGCTCAAAAAAGTTTTCCGTGTAATTGAATGTCATTGCTTCAGCACTTTACACCAGTTTGATTTAGCAAAGTTTTCACAGGGAGAGCTGGCAAAATGGTCCCATAAATCCCTGCAATTGTGAAGTAAAAATGTTTCAGTGAGACTCTTCTTTCATGATTTTTTATTGTCTGCTCTGGAATTTTAAGTGCCCCAATGATTTGTAATATAATGATAGCTTTTCATTAAGAGCTTAGAGAAATGATCACTGCCAAGATGAGGTTAATGATCATTCCCAATGGAGAAGACCTGTTCAGAGTCTGGGTTTCCTTCATGTTTGTACAGCCCTGCCCTCCTGCTGGCCCAAGAGGTAGGTAGACTGGCCAAGGCATGTGGACAGTGCCATGGAGGCCATGTTGACCCTTGAGGGTCGAGCAGGTGACCATCAAGATGGCTCACGGAGCAGAGCTTTCCTGGAGACGGTCTGTAGTCTATTGTCTGGAGTTGAGAGAGAAACTTACAACAAAAAAACATTCAAAATGATTGCTGTAGCCACGACATCATTTACAATAGAGTTTATATCTATGCTTTTGGTGAACAAAGTTACTGCTATTCCCAAATTGTCCCAAACCCTCCACCACTGTCCTGATGTCACTTTTTTTGGACTTTATTATTATTTTTTAACTGCAGCATAATTAACTTATTATTTGTTTCAGTTCATAAAACACCGAATCAAAAACATAAAACTTATATTTAAACAGGTAGATGTAAGGTTGCTTAAAGATCTTTCTTTAGTTACCTGAAATGCTCTTAGTGATTCAAAGTATGAAGCCTTATACTTAGAAGGCAAAAGTTTGTAAGTGCAATAATCAGGTGTACACAGGAGAGAAATAACACTGAATATTTAATAATGGACTTCCTTCATGTGAGGGCCTGCTCTAAACCTATCTCAGCTCTGCACATCTCACCTAGCCCTTCCGAAAGCACCTTAAAGAAGAGTTTAAGTCATATTCTTGGTTGAGACCAGGAAAGCTCAGGAGCTTGTTGATGGTAGATTCAAGCTTGTTGGTTTTAAATCTCTGAAACAGTCTGTTTGCTTGATCACTATATAACAGCTGGCTTACAGACAAGGGCGCCTGTGAAAAGGGAACAATTGAAACTCAGAAGCCTGTGGCCTCTGTGGCTTAAAAATGTAAAACCTAGCTTATTTTTCCACTAGAATCCTATGCATCAGGTTTCAAATTTGTGCTCCTTTATGCTACTGATTAATCTTTGAACCAAATGTCAAAGATTAGAGATGATTTGAGGATAACAGTTTCTAAAGATGAGAAGCTTTGCAGAATTCAGGGGCCAGAGTCTGGCAGAGCCTAGCCAGAATGGCTGTCTAGAAATGAGAATATTCAAATCTCAGGACTCAGAGATTGATTCTATATACACAGGCATGAAAACAGAATGTTAAAGATAAGGTGAGAAATCTTTGATTACACTTATTTGCTTATTTAGCACTTTGTGCAAAGGAAAATACTAAGGGGTATGAAGATTCAAAGAAAAATGGTCAGAGAGATATTACAGGAATAAGGCGCTTGCCTTGTACACCGTTGACTCCAGTTTGCTGTCTGGCACTGCATATGTTCCCTGGAGCACTATCAGGAGTGATCCCTGAGCACTGAGCCAGGAGGTAAGCTCTGAGCATAGCCAGATGTGGACCAAAACTCCCCGAAACAGAGCAAAAGATTCAAAGATGAATAAACACAATACCTTAGGACTTCACAGTCTCATAATGTGATTATGTGATGTCTGTAACAACAATAGTAACAAAATCAGCATCTAATATTTATGGGCATTAAATATGTGCCAGTATAATAAGACCATTAAATAATACCCTTGAAAATATGTACCTGGCATTTCATATACATTTCCTACTTATTTATTTTTTGTTTTTGTTTTGTTTTGGGGTCACACTCAGTGTGTTCAGGGCTTAGTTGTGGTTCTGTGTTTTTACTCAGGGGTCACTCCTGGCAGGCTTGGGGGACCATATGGAGTGTTGGGGTTGGCCGTGTGTAAAGTGAGAGTCCAGACTGACCACATGCTAGTAAGCACCTTGCCTGCTGTACTATCCCTCTGATCCCACATTTATTTATTTTTAAATTTAATTTTCCTTATAACTGGAGACATTTGTACCTCTGACCACCTTCACCCATTTTGTCTATACCTCTCCCTCTTTCATGGCATACCAATCTGTTCCCTGTATCTGTAAGTTCAGGGTAATTTTAGATTTCACATGGAAGTGATATATGGTGATATTTGTCTTTCTCTGGCTTATTTCACTCAATCTAGTGACCTCAGCACTTAACTGTGTTGTTGCAAGTGGCAGGTGTTTCCCCTTTTACAGAATAAAACTGCAGGGTGTATATATACATATACCTAGATATTAGGTGTATCTTAGATATTCACCTATCAGTGGACAGTTGTTTCCATTTCTTAGCTACTGAGAATAATTTACCCCAACTATGGTGGGGGCACATATAGTGTTTTTGTTTCTTTCACTAAATGCTCAGACATGGAATTGTAGACTCATGTGGTAGTTTTTAATTTTTCATTTTTTGGAAAAGTTTCCATTTTATTTTCCATACAGATGAAACCAATTTACATTCCCACCAGTAGTGTACAAGGACCCATTTTCTCCACATTCTTGCCCATGTTTGTTGTGTTTTGATAATAGCTATTCTAACGAATGTTATTCATACTTATTTCATATTTAAATGATCCTTATCTAATAGTTTTCTGTCTAATAGAATAAGGGACAAATTGCTGAGGCTCAGAGAAGTCAGGTCACTTATCTAAGGGTCACAGGAGGTAGTGGGCGTGGAAGAATTTTGGAATATCAAGCTTATTGCTTTCCTCTCTACTGATACTTCTAGAAGAATATTTTATCTTTTCTGGTGATACTTTAGGGATTTTATTTATTTATTGGTGTGGGGCTATGTCTGGCTCTGTGCTCAGGGAACACTCGGCCAGGGAATGAACTTGTCTCCCACAGTGGAGACAAGTGTCTTTTCCGTGATACTATGTCTCTAGCCCCTGCATTAGAGATTTTAATAGAATACAAATTACCTTATTTTTTGTTGTGGTTGTGTTAAATGAGAGAACTTGGCATCACATGTATGCAAGGCAAGTGCTTTACCAATATGTTTTGTCCCTGGACCCACAGATCCCGTTTTTAGACGCTATGGTGCTGATGGGCACCGCGGTGTCCCGCACGGATTGGAGCAATAGCACAGCGAGTAGGGCGTTTGCCTTGCACGTGGCCAACCCGGGGTCAATTCCTCTGTCCCTCTTGAGGATCCTGGCAAGCTACCGAGAGTATCCTGCGCTCATGGCAGAGCCTGGCAAGCTACCCATGGCATATTTAATAAAATAAAATATACAAATATATATAAAAATATATAAACTATATAAATACATATGTAAAATATATATATATATATAAATTTGATAAAAACAGTAACAACAAGTCTCACAATGGAGATGTTACTGGTGCCCATTGAAGCAAATCAATGAACAACGGGTGAACAGTGCTACAGTGCTATGGTGCTGATGGTTGTTTTCTACTGACTGATGGTGTCCTCAGATGAGCAGGAAAGCTGAGAGCAAGGAAGGTGGCCTGGAGAAAACAGTGCTTCCACCTCTCAGTTCAATGCACAGCGGCCACCCGGGGGAAACTCCTGGTTTCCGGCAGGACCGGGACATTCGGCTGCGACACCTCCACTGCCCATGACCCAACAGTCCCAAGAGTCTTGTTACAAACCCTGTTTGTTCTGCAGGAGAGGGACATGATCTCAGACACCCTGTATCTCAGGGAGCCGTGTGCTTGGGCCGGAGCGAGGAATTGCTTTTTTGCAGGAAGGGAAAGTCAGTCCTAACCTTGGCACAGATATTCTGGGCCTGTCATCTTTGCTCACAGCAAAGAAGGAGATGAAATAGTGAAGCAAGATATTGAGAACAATTTAGAGAGAGGGACGCAAGGGGAGAGAAAGAGAGAACAGCATGTTCAAGAGAGAACATGGACTTCTTCAGAGTAAAAAAAAGCAAGGAAGCAAAGATGCGTGTTCAAGGGAGAATGTGGGCAGGAGAGAAAGCCCCACTAGCTTTCACGAGGAGATTGTAAAAAGGAAATTACATACAGCTCCACCAATAGATTATTTTCATGGTTCTCTGAATACGAGAAAATATCACAGGGAAAGTTTTGTAGGGTTGATGATATCAGATTGATACTGATATATATCATAGGATGATCTCATAGATTCCTCCATAGCTTCTCCTTCTCTGAGGGGGTCTACCCTTTCCCCAGGTGGGGCCTTGGATGTCTGCAGCTGGGTGGTGCCTCAGTTTTCTCCTTTCCAAAGAACTCAGGGTTTGCATGGCATCCGAGTGTGGTCTTTTTTTTTTTTTTTAAATTTTTTATTAATGAATCACTATGAGGTACAATTACAAACTTATGAACTTTCATGTTTGCATTTCATTTATATCCCTCCACCAATGCCCATTCTCCTCAATCAATGTTCCCAGTATCCCTCCCACCACCCCCACCCCAACCCCCACCACCCCACCCTGCCTCTGTGGCAGGGCATTCCCTTTTGTTCTCTCTCCTGTTGGATGTTGTAGTTTGCAATAGAGGTATTTATTGAGTGGCCATCATGTTCAGTCTATAGTCTACTTTTGGCACGCAGCTTTCAACCTGAGTGGGTCCTCCCAATAGTCTCTACTAGGTGTTCCCTTCTGATTTCTACCTTTTTTTTTTTTAACAACACGCAGTAAAAATTTATTCATATTAATAACTCCATTTGTCATGGGGGTTGTTGCTTAGATGTATGGGATGGCACATGCATGCTGGCTCTCTGAGGTTACACAGGTGCTGGCTCTCTGAGGTTACACAGGGCTGGCTCTCTGAGGTTACACAGGTGCTGGCTCTCTGAGGTTACACAGGTGCTGGCTCTCTGAGGTTACACAGGGCTGGCTCTCTGAGGTTACACAGGGCTGGCTCTCTGAGGTTACTCAGGTGCTGTCTCTCTGAGGTTACACAGATGCTGGCTCTCCGAGGTTACACAGGTGCTGGCTCTCTGAGGTTACACAGGGCTGGCTCTCTGAGGTTACGCAGGGCTGGCTCTCTGAGGTTACACAGGTGCTGGCTCTCTGAGGTTACACAGGGCTGGCTCTCTGAGGTTACTCAGGTGCTGGCTCTCTGAGGTTACTCAGGGCTGGCTCTCTGAGGTTACACAGGGCTGGCTCTCGGAGGTTACACAGGGCTGGCTCTCTGAGGTTACTCAGGTGCTGGCTCTCTGAGGTTACACAGGGCTGGCTCTCTGAGGTTACTCAGGTGCTGGCTCTCTGAGGTTACACAGGGCTGGCTCTCTGAGGTTACACAGGGCTGGCTCTCTGAGGTTACTCAGGTGCTGGCTCTCGGAGGTTGCACAGGTGCTGGCTCTCTGAGGTTACACAGGGCTGGCTCTCTGAGGTTACACAGGGCTGGCTCTCTGAGGTTACACAGGTGCTGGCTCTCTGAGGTTACACAGGTGCTGGCTCTCTGAGGTTACACAGGGCTGGCTCTCTGAGGTTACACAGGGCTGGCTCTCTGAGGTTACACAGGTGCTGGCTCTCTGAGGTTACACAGGGCTGGCTCTCTGAGGTTACTCAGGCGCTGGCTCTCTGAGGTTACACAGGGCTGGCTCTCGGAGTTTGCACAGGTGCTGGCTCTCTGAGGTTACTCTGGTGCTGGCTCTCGGAGGTTGCACAGGTGCTGGCTCTCTGAGGTTACTCTGGTGCTGGCTCTCGGAGGTTGCACAGGTGCTGGCTCTCTGAGGTTACTCAGGTGCTGGATCTCTGAGGTTACACCGGGCTGGTCTCTCTGAGAGAGTGGCCGCGCGGCTCGGATCTGTCCCAGTCCCGAATCCTGGAGCCGTGTTAGTTGCTGCTCAGTGTCGCCGGGGTTCCATCCGGAGAAGGTGTGCAGGCGGCACCTCCTCCCTCCGGCCCCCCGGTGTTGCTGGCCCCGATTCGGGTCCGGAGCATTGTCCGGGCCGCATTGCTCACCAGAATGCCTGCCGCTCCTCTCCGAGTGTGGTCTTTATACCTCTGGGCTGCTTCAGGCCCGAGCAATGTCTTCTTCAGCTTTATCATTTACTAAGAGTGTATTACCATCCCCTCACACCCCCATCTGCTTGCAACAGTAGCGATATGATTTTCCCACTTCATCATCACTGTCATTGATCATCGATTTGCTCGAGTGGGCGCCAGTAACGTCTCCATTCATCCTAGCCCTGCGATTTTAGCAGCCTTTCTTTGCTCATTCTTCCCAACAGTGCCTCATTGTAGGCTCTTTCAGGGTCAGGGGAATGAGACCAATCATTATTACTGTATTTGGCATATCAAATACATCATGGAGAGCTTGCCAGGCTCTGCCATGTGGGCAGGATGCTCTGGGTACCTTGCCAGTTCTCTGAGAGGGAGAAGAATTGTGGTCCAGTTATATGTCAGGAGTTTAAAACAATGGCTTTGCTAACGACTAGCCCCACGACTATAGGCAAATGTTTGTAATTTTTCTAATTTCATTTATCTTAGTTATAAAAATATGAATAAAAATAGCACCTGCCTGAAAGGATGGGATGTGAGAATTTCCCACTTGCAATAGTAAATATAATGGGGATGGATGGGTGAAAACATTCCTTTAAAATAGTATTTCTCAACTTTTTCTGACCATGGCCTTTGATTCTTGTGATCCCTGATCCCAGTTCTACTAGTTGGGTCTAATTTCCTGATGTGACCCCTCACTTATGTGATTTTCACCAGGGACCTCTTAGAATATCATGGGGCCCCACAGAGGGGGTGGATATGACGTCCAGTGGGAAACTATACTATGGCCCGTCCTGCTATAACAACCCTTGAATTTAAACATTTAAGAAAGAAACAGTTTGACTACATGTGGCTCGAATGATATATCTCACCTTTCTGAGGGAACAGTGGTGGGGCTGGAATCTCTGTTCCGTGCAGTCACTCAGGAACCAGGCTGATGGTCCCACTACAGACTTCATTCCAGGGGGGGCCGAGGATTAGTCAGGGCCAAATCCATGAAAGGTTAAAGAGTTTGGACCTTATCTCGAGGGCAAGAGGGATTGTTTTTAATGGCTTTTGTTCTATCCATGGCAAGCACAGGCAGTGTCATTGTCAGAGAAGATAATGCAATCTAATAATGCCTGGAGATTTATCACTAAGACTTCGGGGATTAAACCTCACATATGAAAATCTAGTCCTAGAATCAAACTTGGGAATTGTTCCAATTGCGGAAGGGGTCTTAGCTTAACTAAAAGGATTGCTTTGCAGGGTGCTCTTTAAGAGTAAATAGCCATTGGGAGGTGGGCAGGAATGATAGTAAGTGGTAAGTAGGTAGATGCTTGCTATCCTCTTAGCTACCAAATGAAAGGCATTTTTAAAAAATTTATTCTTTTATTGAATCACCATGTGGAAAGTTACAAAGTTTTCAGGTTTAAGTCTCAGTTATACATTGCTCAACCCCCCATCCCTTACCAGTATCCTGCTGAGTGAAATGAGTCAGAAAGAAAGAGACAGACATAGAAAGATTGCACTCATGTGGAATATAAAGTAGCTGAGAGGTACAAGCTTGCAATGATGCAATTTCTGGCAGATATTTCTCTGGATTTAGTTACTAAAATACTAAAATACAGAAATCCAAAACTGTGCGGCTGCTAGTGCGGCCACTTGACCTCATATCTCTTTATTCTCAGCAATGGAAAACAAATTATCAAATGCTTCCTTTTCAGCAGGTTTGACTTTAGGGGGGAGAAACTCCAAACAATAATAGTGAGTTTTTTTGGAAATATTGAATGTAATAAAAGTAAAGTGAAAGTAAAGTGAAATTTATCAGTTACACAGGTGGGGTGGGGTGGCTGGGGAGATGGGGATGGGTGGGGGGAGGTATACTGTGATTCTTGGTGGTGGAATATGAAAGGCATTTTTTATCATTCCCAGGGCCCCGCCAGGAGTGACCCTGAGCTCAGAGCCAGGAGTAAGTACTTATACCTCTTGATGTGACCCGAGAAACAAAACAAAATAAAACAAAACAAAATAAAACAAAACAACACACACACACACATAGCAAATAGCCCTTGGACTGGAGAGATAATATAGTTGGTAGGCTTGCCTTGCACACAACTGACCCAGGTTCTATCCCTGTTACCACTTATGGTCCTTGAGTTCAGAACTAGGAGTGATCCCTGGTTCAGCCAGGAGTGGCCCAAAAGCCAGGGTAAAAAGAAAAAGTAACTGTCCTTAAATGTATAGATTAAAGGAGTATTTATTTGGTTTTGTGTACTCTCTTCAGTGATGAGTTTCGCTTGTTTCACATGACTACAAGTCACAACTTAAAGCATGAATATTGTTCTCATTCAGAACAAAGTGGACTTCTCTCCTATTTGACTATCATGAAGCAAGTGCTGCTTTGATGCCAAACATTGAGAGGTGATGCTTTGAGAGGCACTGGCTTATTGTCTTCTCCACTAGCTCCTGGAGGGCAGGAGCTGTAAGCTTCGCCTTTCCAACATTCCAGCACAAGTCTGCGTCTCAGGAGGTGCTCAGGAAATACATGCTGAAGGACTAAACCGCTTCTTGCATTTTTCAAACTAAATTGAAACCTGGAAGACTTTCCCAGTCAATTTCACTCCTACCAAGGAGGACTTGAATTCATCAATCCTTACCTCTTCCCATCGCACATTTGCTCAAGATAACTGAATCTTTATGTGATCCAAGATAAATAAGAACGACATTTCAAAGAACCAACGCATTTTTAAGATGTTGATCCCTGTGACTGAGAAAAATGAATGTGTCTGTGCAGCCAAGAAATAAATTCTAAGCAACCTTAGCCTAGTTGTCTAGTTTTGAAACATTAAGGCCAATTGATCAGCCATTATACTCTAGTTAAGTACTAATCAAGTTTATGTTTCTACTCGGCAATCAGAGAATTCCCTGCATTATCTAAACCATCCATTTCAAGGGCTTGAACTGCATGTGACTTTAATTTCCATGAAGAGCATGTTCTTACTATGTTTAAATGTCTATTCCAACAAAAGCAATACTAGTCTCTGGAAAATAATTTTGCAAAAAGTAGAGTTTTTTGCAAAAAGTAGAGTTCTCACCACATCCCTTTCTACGTTAAAAGCATTTGTATTTCTTTTAGGTAAATTTTTATGATATCTCTTTACCTAAAGAACATGCGTGGATCTGATTCTGAATTCTATGCCAGTCGTCCCATTGAGAGCTCCGGCTCCCAGATGACCATTTCCTCTATTCAAGTTTAGGCATCACTTGCTGTCCTTGAAATTTATGTGACAAACCAGGGTGTATCCGTATGCATTTGTTTCCGAGAGGGTGAAATTTACAAAGAGAAGAGATGGAAAACAGATGCACTCAGGGCTCAGATTAGTCCTGAGCTCGGTAATAAAGGACCTGCCAGTAATTAAACCAGCTCTAAATAATGAAATGATTGTCCACAAGTCTGAGGGAGGCCCACCATCAACTCGCCCACTACAGTAAAGAGAAGGAGGACACGGGCTTTGTGTAGAAAAACAATGACCTGAAAGATGGTTTCCTTTGATTCTTGTGAAAAACAAGATTTTTTTAGGCATTGAAACCAGTGCATCATTCTTTACACAAACTATAAAACAGTAGTTATTGATTCGATGTGCCTTAAAAGATTTTGGCCTTATTGACTAACATTTTTTGAGCACTTTACTAGTTATTGTCGAATAAGACTGGATATAGAGTTGGTGAATCTGTAAAGATTTTTGAGTCAGTTACTAACAAACAAAAACCAAGCTTCTGGGGATGTAAAAAGCCCTGTCAGTTGGAGAGCATGGAAAGGGGTTACTTACTTCCCATTTCCATACTACAACAACATGAAGACACCAGACAAACCACAATAACTGTATGGACACGAGTAAATGTTCATCTAAACAACAACAACGACAACAATTATTTTTTAACTTGAGGTCGAATGGATTACACAGGCTCTATAGGCTGATAAGTGCCTTCCACTTGCAATCCCGCTTTCTTGCCCCCTACCACCAGTGTCAATGGCCACCTCTATCCCAGGGTCCCTTCTCCATCCTCTCTCCCTCCCAACTGTACAGCCATAGTTCACTCTCTGTTGGCAATATGCTCTTGCTTTACATTTTTTTCTACCTAGAATGGTAGATTTAGGCTCAAGATATGTATGTTCTTTGAGCCTTAGGGATAGTATAGCAGGTAAGGTGCTTGCCTTATATGTGGCCAACTGAGTCTCCATCCTCGGCATCCCATACAGATCCTGAACATCGCCAGGAGTGATTACTGAGTGCAGAGGCAGAAGTAACCCCTGAACATCAAACAACAACAAAACAATATATATGTTCTTCTTTAGTTAGAATATCAGGGATTACTTTAATTAATACAGAGACTAATACTGTATTAAGTTACTCATTTTTGCTTTTTAATTTTTTGGCTTTTGGGCCTCACCTAAGTATGCTCAGGGATCACTCCTGGTGGTGCTCGGGGTAATCATATGTGCTGACTTACCACCAAACTGCCTCTCTGGCCCCAACACTCTGAATTTTTTTTTTTTTGCTTTTTGGGTCATACCCGGTGAAACTCAGGGGTTACTCTTGGCTCTGCACTCAGGATTTACGTCTGGTGGTGCTTGGGGGACTGTATCGGATGCTGGGAATTGAACTCGGGTCTGCTGCGTGCAAGGCAAACATGCCCTACCTGCTGTGCTATCACTCCAGTCCCCACTCTGTGAATTTAAATGACACCTTTAATACATGCATTCCTTCTGCTGAGAATACCCCATCTTTTCCAACACAATATGAAAGGAAGCCTGCTGGTGCTGGGGTGAGGAGAAAGGGAAATAGAGACAGCCAATCAGAACTCCTCTGTTGGCTTCTTCCTCCAGGCAGTCCTCAACTTCAACCCTGAAAACATTATATTTTTTCTCTTAAGCTCCATACAATGGTGATATTTATTCTAGTTCACACCAAAAGGGCACGATGTGAAGCAGAATGAGTTTCCTGTGGGTGGGGTGGGGAGCTGGGGGGCGGCCATTGTCCACCAGCCAGTGGAGTCTTCCTTCCACCTCCTGCTATTGTAGTTCCAGTGCTGAAAGCAACACTTAAAGCAATTCAGATGGAGGAGAGTGAATAGGGATGAAGAGACCAATTAACCAATTTTTCTTGGCCTTTCCTCACACATAGACACATTCTGTACAACACCCCAGTTTTGATGTATTATTTTAATTAATCCCAGTCTTTTGATTCCTGCAGAAAGAAGGTTAGCAAATGGAACAATGCTCGGGAGTTTCTTTATCGTAAAAGACACATAATTTCAAGCATTTAATAAGGTAGATTTATTCTGGGTAGTTTAGCTTGCACATTCACTCAAACAGCCCTCCCCAAAGACAACATTAAAAATGTGATTAGTTAGCTGCCATCAATAACACAAAATAGGAAAATGCTCTCAGAAGGGACAGCTTTGTGGAGGGCACTGCACAGTGTGTAGTAAAAATATATGGCCTAATAAGTTTACATTTGCAGGCTCATTTGTTAAAACTCTTGAATTTCTAATTTGTGTCGGAAAGATAAATGGATGGAGCCACAGTAAAGTGTGAGATTAATACTGATGGATGGGGATTCAGTTTTCTGCTAGCCTCTTAGTTCCACACAACCCAGTAGGCAGTTTATAGAAAAACCAAATGTAAATAAAAAGAAGGGCATTATTTACTCTGGTGGAGACCAATTACCAGTTATTTTGTTCCTTTCAACCCTCCAGTTAAGGAAATTTCCATGTAATTTAATTATTATCCCTCAATAATCAAAAGAATGACAATTTGTGATTTGATGTATCTCAGACGGGCCCCCAGAAGCAGTGCTGTGTGAGAAATGGCCTTGCTGGCCTTTCACGGCATAGATGCCCCATCAGATTGTCTCAAGAAAATATTTGTGGATGCAATGTGGGAAGAAGGCATGGGTTCCAAGGAGACATGGAAAAATAAAATTCTTCTGTTTCTATCGTAAAGTATTTAGGAATTCGATTTTTCCTCTAGCAGAAGGAAATTGACAATAGAATAGAAACTGAAGCTTTAATTTTACTCTCTCTCCCTCCTCCCCCCAGTGGGGACATTATTTGCTATAAGGGTTATGTGTATAGGTGGGAAAAAACACCTTTAACAACATGAGTCTGAGCTGCAGAGACCACTTTCACGTAGCAGACAATGTTAAGAGTACAAGACAGGAGATAGATTTTGTTTGGGGCCACACCTGCTCATGCTGGGCGCTTACTCCTGGCTCCGCCTGCACTCAGGGTCCACTCCTGGTCGGCGAGGGGCATTGTGTGGGGTGCCGAGGATCAACCCTCTGTGAGGCAAATGCTCTACCCACTGTCCTATTGTTCAGGACCCAATGGACCGACAATTTTCTGAATATTTTCTTTCTCTAACTTAGTTTATTTATGTAGTTTGTTCATTGGGCCATACGCGGAAATCCTCAAAGTTACTCCTGGCTCTGCACTCATGGATCATTTCTCGAGCTGCTCGGGGATTCTATGGGATGCTGGGGATTGAACCGTTACTTTCAAGGCAAGGGCCTACTCTTTGTACTCTCTCTCCAGCCCAAACTTAACTTATTAAAAGAGTATAATATACACAAAGTATATATAATATTTTATAATGTCACTGTCACTGTCATCCCATTGCTCATTGATTTGTTTGAGCGGGCACCAGTAACGTCTCTCATCGTGAGGCTTATTGTTACTGTGTTTGGCATATCCAATACATCACAGGTAGCTTGCCAGGCTCTGCCGTGCTGGCACGATACTCTCAGTAGCTTGCCGGGCTCTCCGAGAGGGGAGGAGGAATCAAACACGGGTCGGCCGTGAAAGGCGAACACTACGCTATGGCTCCAGCCCATTTTATAATACATATATAAAATACAAAATTGGTGTTAATCCATAAGGCTTCTACTCAACATCAGGCTATTAGTAATTAAGTTTTGAGAAAGTTGAATGTTGCATTTTGAGCTTACAGTATTAGTCTCCTAACCCCACATTGTTGGAGTCACCGCTGTCTTTTTTTTTTTTTTTTTTGGCTTTTTGGGTCACATCCTGTGATGCTCAGGGGTTACTCCTGGCTCTGCGCTCAGGAATCACTCCTGGCAGTGCTCAAGGGAGCACGTGGGATGCTGGGAATCGAACCTGGGTCAGCCGTGTGCAAGGCAAGCACCCTACCCACCATGCTATCACTCTAGCCCTTCACCTCTGTCTTTAATCAAGCTTTAAAAGCCATTTTAAATATATTAAAATTTGTAAAGTGGAATTTTAAAAAGTCAGTGTGGAGTAACTGTATGGCTGTTTCATTACCCTTGGAGCACCCATGCAGGTGCTCTCGGGGTCATGTGCTATGTTGTGGGGGTGGGCTGCAGGGCCCCTCCAGGCTGGGGAGGAGCCGACCTCCCAGGTTGATTTCTCTACTAGAAGTGGCAGAGGCTGAAACTGTGGGGACACGCACTGGCCTTGGACCTGTGGCCTCTAGGCCCAACCTGACCTTTCTTTCTTCTAGCAAGCTTTCACCTGGGCCCTTCTGAAGGCATGTCGGATAAAGGGCATCAGTCCACCTGGCACTGAGCAATACCTCTGACCAGCACTTCAGCTATTGTGAATTCTACTGTGGACAGTTTTTGTGTGCTCTGGGTGGATGGATAGGAAGGGAGCCTTGTCTGAACCTGCCCATTTTCTGTCTGCTTAGGAACTAGCAGGAAAGGTTCATCAGTCCAGCCATCAGCAGTCATTGAACATCTTCTCTTCTTTGTGCCAAAGGATCTTATTTTATAGAAAATCAAGACACGGATCTTTGCCTCCCTTTAAGATTGACCCAGTCAAGGTCTTATGCCTGAGGCTGATGCACGGCCATGACAAATAACCACGATTTGGAATGGGAAACGGGCAAAAAACATTCTCTTAAATCTATCGAAATGTTTTATTGGAAGCCATTGGTCAAAACTATAAAAGCAATAATATGGCGAATAAAGATAAGACACTTCTAAAAGTTTGTGCATATGTGTGCACATGTGTGTGTGTGTATTTGTGTGTGTATGTGAATGTATGTGTGAGATTTGTAGAGGATAAGTTGCAGGTGACTTTAGGAAATTCGAGGTATAGATTTAGCATGCACTTAAGGCCTCCTTGCTTCGGGCTAAGAGGAATTAGAGGGGGATAAAACCCCTAGCAGAGACAGAGCCTCTGCTTTTATGGGCCCTTCATCTAAGGCCACTGGAGGAATTTGTGTGGGTGAGTGAATTCTTCTATCAACTCTAAAATGGAGATAAGAGCCTTTTCAGACTCTCCTTGGGTGAATTTGTGGTAAAACATGAAGAAACAGATTAATTCTGAAACTTCTAAGATTCTGTTCTCTTACTTAAAAATTCTGAATGGTTCCCCGTTGTCTACAAGATAAAATTGCCTGTTCCTCAGCTCTGAACACAAGGCCCTTTGTAAATTTATTCATAAAACTTTGCTCTGCAGTCTCATTACATTCCTTACTATGTATTTGGATTCAATTTACCTGGAACCCACTTTTAGATTCACTTTTTTGCTTGGTGTGTGTGTGTGTGTGTGTGTGTGTGTGTGTGTGTGTGTGTGTGTGTGTGTGTGTGTGTGTGTAGGGGGATTGGGCCATACCTGAGTGCTCAAGCTTAGTGCTGAGGTATCACTCCTGGTGCTGTTAAGGGACTCTAAGAGATACTGGGAATCAAGCTGGGGTCCTTCAGATGCAAGACTTGTGCCTTTACCACTGTGTTACTTCCCAGCCCCATACTTTTAAGATTCTGGAAAGCATCTTGCTTGTAGGCAATGCTGTTCTGTTTAAATGCTGTCTCCTGGACAGGAATGCTTCCTGCTCTTGGCCTCAGCTGCTGTCCTCCCTAACCTCTTTAAACACTGAAGGATCCAATTCAAAGGAAACCCAAATGGAGCCAGAATGAACACTGTCTATTGTTCCTTCCTTCGGATTCCTTCTTTTCCAGTGTTTCCATGATCTGACAGTTGCTGCTTTGGCTGTTGTTGATACACAGTAAACCTAATCCTTTACCAAGAGAAATGTGCTGGTATCTCAGGCACAAAGGTCTGAAGATGAGCCAGCTCTTGTTCCCTATTATCTGTGGGGCATAGGAGCAAGACAAGATGGACAGAGCAGTGTTGTTGCTGGGTGATGCCAGTCATTGTGTGTCCTGGCTAACACTCACACGCTATTTCTGTGTGTCTCAGGGGTAGTTTGGTGTGAGGGTGAGGTGAAGTTGTGAGTGGAGGTTGGTTAAACCCAAAAAAAAGGTGACGCAATGCCATTGTTTCGATTTTGTTTGTGTTGATTTATAGGCAAAAGAAGTTTTGTATAATATTACCCATCATTCTTGTAAAAGGTTTGAATGTTTTTTTAAAATTTTTTATTAGTGAATCAGTGTGAGGTACAGTTACAAACTTATGAATTTTCATGTTTGCATTTCAGTCATACAATGATTGCTTACCCATCCCTCCACCAGTGCCCATTCTCCTCCACCAATGTTTCCAGTATCCCTCCCCGCTACCCCCACCCCATCCCCCACCACCCCACCCTGCCTCTGTGGCAGGACATTCCCTTTTGTTCTCTACCCTTTTGGGTGTTGTAGTTTGCAATAGAGGTATTGAGTTGCCTTCATGCTTGGTTTGTGGTCTACTTTCGGCATGCATCTTTCAACCCGAATGGGTCCTCCCAACATCCCCTACTTGGTGTTCTCTTCTCTATCTTAGCTGCTTTTTCCCCCAGCATATGAAGCCAGTTTCCAAGCTGTGGGGCAGACCTCCTGGTCCTTATCTCTACTACTCTTGGGTGTTAGTCTCCCACTTTGTTACTTATATTCCACTCTGTTACTTTATATGAGTGAGATCTTTCTATGTCTGTCTCTCTCTTTCTGACTCATTTCACTTAACATGATACTTTCCATGTTGATCCACTTATATGCAAATTTCATGACTTCATAATTTCTAAAAGCTGCCTAGTATTCCATTGTGTAGATGTACCAAACTTTCTTTAACCAGTCATCTGTTTTTGGGCACTCCAGTTTTTTCCAGATTTTGGCTATTGTAAACAGTGCTGCAATGAACATACAAATGCAGTTGTCATCTCTACTATACCCTTTTGCCTCTCCGGGATATATTCCCAGGAGTGATATTGCTGGGTAAAATGGGAGGCGATTTCTAATTTTTTGAGAATGGTTCATATTGTTTTGCAAAAGGGCTGAACCAGTCGACATTCCCACCAGCAGTGAAGGAGAGTCCCTTTCTCCCCACATCCTTGCCAACACCAGTTGCTTTTGTTCTTTTGGATGTGGCCCATTCTCTGTGGTGTGAGATGATATCTCATTCTTGTTTTAATCTGCATCTCTCTGATGATTAGTGATGTAGAATATTTTCTCATGTGTCTTTTAGGCAATCTCAAAGATTTCTTCTTTGAGAAAATTTCTGTTCATTTCCAGCACCCCCATTTTCTGATGGGGTAAAGTTTGAATGTTTTAAAGGGATTTTCAGATGCATTTATGATTATTTTTGTAGCCTGCTGCTCTATGTGACAAAAAGAAATACGGCTCTCTAGGTGAGAGCTCTCAGTCTGTTAGAGGTTGGAGAAGACTATGAAATGTTTATTTAAATAAATTCAACATAAGTGAATAATCCCTAATTGGAGGTCAGACCTGAAACTACATTTGGTCAAACAATAAGGAGTACCAGGTTCTTTGTTAGTAATCAACGACTCCAGTCCCTAAGAATCAAGCAACCTTGTTTACTCAGAATTTTTAGAAAGGATTAGTTCTATAATGAAGCCATGTAAATTTGCTTTTAATCTTTTTCCATGTTGAAGACATCCTTGCATATGTAGATCTACATTTGCCTCTCAGTGGGAGTGCATATTTGACATTTCAAAGACTACTAAATATGATCTAGAAGATAAACACTGCCGCAGTTTGATGGGTGATCATCTGTTTAATGTAATGTCAGTTAACTTTGAGACCATAAATTAGCCTAGCTTGATTTATCCGTTTTCTGTGCTGTTTTGTAACCTGAACAAGAACAATAACAAAAACTAAACCAAAAGAAAAATCTCATAAGATCTAGGAAGATGAAATGTCATAATGGATATTTCCCTTTATGGGGAGAGTTGGCAGATTTTTCTCAGCATTTATATACTAGTTGCTTTGATTGAGTCCATGCTACAAATGGCATTTTATGTTTTCTGATCTCAGAAAATGATATCCCAGACAACAGACTATCTGGCTACTTAGTTTGGTGTTATGATAATAGAGGAACTTTCTTCTATGCAGACATCTAGAGTCTTTTTTTTCTTTTATTATTATTGTTGTGGGGCCCATTCCTGAAGTGGTACTGGGGGTTAAGCCCACAGCCCCTAAAGTCTCTCATTTATGTTGCATTGCTGAATAAAATTCACCCTAATGGAATTCTGTAAATAGAGCATTTTGGTGAGATTTGTGCTGTTAAAAAATTAGATTTGTTTTTTAAAAAAGTTGGATGCCTTAATGCCATATCAAACTAGTTTCTGAATTGAAGTTGTTATTGTATTTCATATCCTGATGTGGAAAATTTACTTGGAATACAGAAACTTTCACTTCCAGGGGGCTGGAGAAATAGTACAGTGGGTAAGGCCCTTGCTTTGTTGGAAGCCAATCCAGGTTTGATCCCTGGCATCACATAAGGTCCCTGAGCCCTGTCAGGAGTAAGCCCTGAGCACAGCTGAGTGTGAGACACCCCATCTTCTTCCATCTCCTCCCCCACCAAAAAAAGATAAGAAAGAAAAGCTTTCATTTTTAGTAAATACCCTCCTTTGAAAATAAGATACAAACTTAAGAATCTCACATACGGCAAACACCTAAGAAGTGCAGATAATGCTCAGTCAACTCAGCAAACGTTTCCACTAATGCTACCAAGATAGCCATGATGGACCCTAAGGATGCTCTAGTCATCCTGTGCAGTGCCATTGTAAGGGTGTGTGTTCATGCATGTTTTGAATTAAGGGACGGGAAAAAAGAAAGAAGTGAAGTAGTTGGCAGGGAAAATTGATTAGAAAATATCTTCTACTTTTTATCAGAACAACACATATAAATTTAAACTCAACAATTTTTAATAGAAGCTTATAATAAAAATGACCAGCCCCTACACTATTCTTCCTTCTCCCTGAGTCCCACTCCTCAGAGACAATTAACTACCTTTAAACGTTTAGTTATTTTTTTGGTCTTAAATTCTGTATTTTTACAACTGGACCTTGTTTATTTTATTTATTTATTTATTTATTTATTTATTTATTTATTTATTTATTTATCTTTTCCCACTTGTGACTTTTCTCCCAAGGAAAAAAGAAATTTTTGAGCAAGGGACACTTCCAACTGGGCTCAGGGCTTACTCCTGGTTCTGTGTTCAGGGATCACAACTGACAGGACTCTGGGTTAGCCATGTGCAAAGCAAATGTCCTACCCGCTGAACTATCTCTTGGCACCACCGACCATCCCCGCCAAGAAATTGTTATGTGGTCTTGGGCTTATAGGTATGTAAAACAGGTATATAAATTGCACATTCACTGAGAATAAATAATAAATTTATTTAACAATGGCCTCCACATTTAGGTTTTTTTTGTTGTTGTTGTTTGCTTTTTGGGTCACACCCGGCGATGCACAGGGGTTACTCCTGGCTCATGCACTCAGGAATTACCCTTGGGGTGCTTGGGAAACCATATGAGATGCTGGGAATCGAACCCAGGTCACCCCCGTGCAAGGCAAACACCCTACTGGCTGTGCTATTGATCCAGCCCCTCCACATTTAGTTTTGTGATGCAAAGTGGGCTCTTGACTCATAGTTGAAAAACCCACATTTATAGATCATGGATTTTTTTGGGGGGGGTTTGGGTCACACCCGGCGATGCACAGGGGTTACTCCTGGCTCTGCACTCAGGAATTACCCCTGGCGGTGCTCAGGGGACCATATGGGATGCTGGGATTAGAACCCGGGTCGGCCGCGTGCAAGGCAAACGCCCTACCCGTTGTGCTATCGCTCCAGCCCCAGATAATGGATTTTTTAATGTTACACATCTGTTTACTTGGTAATAGTGAGTGGTCTAGGAGATCATAGCCCTCAATATGTTACATCACTTCTCTTCCGTGTAGTCAGGTCAATTAATTTTTTTCCAGGGAGGCCATACCTGGAGATGCATAAGGCTTATTACTAGCTCTGCACTCAGAGAGCACTCCTGGCAGCCTTGGGGGACCATTTGGGGTGTCACTGATACAACCCTGTCAGCTCTGTGCAAGGAAGCACCTTACCTGCTGTATTATGACTCCAGTCCAAAAAACTTTTTATGAAAAAAAAAGGTGCTTGCATTATTCTGACACTATAAAAGTTGTTTACTGCTTAGAAAAGTAGTGTACCATGATTAAACTTTTTTTCTTTTTATTTATCTTTTGGCTTATGAACTTCCTCCTGGCTCTTACTCAGGGATCACTTCTGGTATTGCTGGGGGACCCTAAGGGGTGCTGGGGACCAAACCTGGGTCTTCTGTGTGGAAGGCAAATATTCTACCCACTCTACTATGATTCTACCTAGGATTTTCTCATGATTAATGCTGACCTCTTGGTTCCTATCTGAAATTAATATTTTGGGGGCCATCTCAAGCAGTGGTCAGGAAGTTCAGGGCCCACTCCTCACAAAACTCAGCCAATCAAGCTGATGACTCCACACTTCGTCCAGCTTGTAATGGGGATCACTGGTACTGGGGAGCCATGTGATGTTGGGGATCAAACTTGGGACTTCCCATATGCAAAGTAAGTACTTTACCCCTTGAGGTACCTCCTGGGCCCATGAAATTATTTTTTATATCTTTGATGTTTAACCCCCTGCTTCCACAATCCTATGTCTTCCTCATTCTTGATTTATTCTCCCTCATTTTAATAGGGGATATCAATAATTTATGAGAAGAGTATATGGGACATAAATAATCTGGAAGATTGTGTGGCTGAAGATATCTCTATTTCTACTTTCACTAATTTATTTGGGCCTAAAATTTGAAGGTGAAAATAATTGTGCCTTCAAATTTGAAAGCTATTGTTTTGTTTCCTCTGGTTTCTCACTTTGCTCTTGAGAAACTTCACTCATTCTGAGGCTTATATCTTTGTATGTAAGTAGGTTTCATTCTGGATGCTTTTAGAATTTGCAGGTCTCTCCAGTGTTCTGAAATTTAAGGCTGTATTTTGTTTATTCTACTAAATTCTTGTTGACCCTTTCCATCTGCTGACTCATGTATTTCAGTTCTGAAAATGGTCTTTCCATTATTCATTTGATAATTCCTTCCCTTTATTTTTTATTGCGTTCATTTTCTCCCTTCAAGCTTTCGTTGCTCAGTTCAGAATCCTCCTGCATGATCCTTGAATTTAAAAACACAACAAGCTAGTTTATCCATTATCTTGGGCTTTCTCCTAGTTTTAAAAATATCATTTCCATTTTGTATTCTAATCCTCCTGCTGAGACTTGGTTTGGTTCCCACAAGCATCTAAATAGCTCCGCACAGACCCTCTTTCATCACGTTCATCACTAGCATTCTTATTCAGGGTGTCCTTTTCCTGCCTCCGTAGTTGCCTTCACAGTGGTTTATTTATTTATATATAATATACATAATTATATATATAGAGATTATAATTATATATAATAATTACATATAATTATGTAGAGAGAGATGCTGCAGGGATATCACTTTATCACTGTCATCCCGTTGCTCATCGATTTGCTCGAGCGGGCACCAGTAACATCTTCATTGAGGGACTTATTACTGTTTTTGGCATATTGAATATGCCACGGGTAGCTTGCCAGGCTCTGCCGTGCGGCAAGATATTCTCGGTAGCTTGCTGGGCTCTCAGAGAGGGGCGGAGGAATCGAACCTGGGTCAACTTCATGCAAGGCAAACGCCCTACCCGCTGAGCTATCGCTCTAGCCCACTGCAGGGATATAAATGACATAATGTTATACCAGTTTAAAAACAACACATTGGGGCTGGAGAGATAGTACAGTGAGTAAGGTGCTTGCCTTGCACGCAGCAAACCCAGGTTCCATCTTGGCACCCCCTATGGTCCCCCAAGTCCACCAGGAGTGATTCCTGAGTACAGAACCATGAGCAAGTCCTGAGCATCACCAGCCATAACCCCCCCCCCATCCTCGCCAAATAAAACGGAAATAAATTTTTTAAAAATTAATGTAATAGATATCACTCTTATAGTTTCTTCACAGTGCATGAAATAAACACCATATTACTATTAGCTTCTCACTTCTTTTTTTGGTGGAAGAGAACCTGGGAAGTACTTGGGAGCCCCCATGTCTGGAGGGGCTTCCAGTGATTCTTGCTGTCCAGATCTGGGCTCAGTGTGAGGACCGAGGACCAAGGATACAGGGCTGGGGATTGCCCAGACCACCCAGACAGGGCTCAGGGGGCTCTGGTGCTAGGGATAGGATCATTAGGATCATGATCAGCCGCTTACAAGGCATACACCCGCACCCAAATTATTTTTTTTTTTTTAATTAATAGTTTATTTTTAATTAGTGAGTCAACGTGAGGGTACAGTTACAGATTTATACATTTTTGTGCTCATGTTTCTCCCTTACAAAGTTTGATAACCCATCCCTTCACCAGTGCCCATTCTCCACCACCAGTAAACCCAACATCCTTCCCCCCCTCCCCAGTGTCGTCTCCCCCCACCCCACACTGCCACTATGGCAGGGTATTCCCTTTTGTTCTCTCTCTCTGATTAGGTGTTGTGGTTTGCAATAAAGGTGTTGAGTGGCCATTGTGTTCAGTCTCTAGTCTATATTTGGCCCGCATCATCTTTCCCCCACATGACCAACAACCACATTTTACTTGCTGTTCCCTTCTCTGAGTTGCCCAGAATGAGAGAACAGCCTCCAAGCCATGGTGACAACCTCCTGGTACTTATTTCTACTATTCTTGGGCCGCACCCAAATTCTATCTCTCTGGCCCCTGATGTTTTTTTCTTTCCAGCCTAGGAATGCTGGTTTTGTTCCCCTTTGCCATAGTCCATATAGACTATTGGAAACAAAAATACCGTAGATGAGGTGTCTTCAACAACAGAAATCAATTTATTACAATTCTGAAGGCTGGAAGGCCCAGGATGGAGCCACCAGTAGTCTGAGGTTCTGTGAGGTACCATTTCCTTGGTCACAGATTCTGTCTTCTCACAGGCCCGAAGACATGAAGGCACATCACAGACCTCCAGTCCCAGGCATGGGGACTTCTCTGTCATGGTTTCATCACCTTCTAAGACCTTGTATTTAGGCGCTATCATCCTAGGGATTAGGTTTTGACATATGCATTTGGGGAGGACAGAAACCTCCATTCTATGGTAATCCCTATATTCCCAGGGTCTACAAGACGACCTGGTATGTAGAAGGTGCAAGTACACAGCAGATGAATGAATGAATGATCCTAAAGGAGCTCAGGGTTGGGATTCTGTCATTATTTCTCTAACTGTAACTGCTTACTTGATCTTCCTACAGCCATCTCCCTAGATCTCTGTAATGTATAAAAATTTAATGTAATGCAATTTGTTCTATCACCTTATTCAATTTACTTAAATATAGTTTAGAGGACTGGAAAATGGAATAAAATATATAGTAAATAGATGATTAAATGACTTCAATGTAGTGATTGTGGGTTTTTCTGTAAAACAGTTTTGGCTTCGGAATAGAACTATTTTGACGGCATGAGGTGATGCTGAGCTCAATTATTTGAGCTCAATTATTTCATTTTGTAGAAAATTTTCTTTGACTTTGATCAATGGCAAATAATTTGTCACTTTTTCACTCACTCCTTGCACTATGTGTGCATGTGTGTCTTTGTACTTACGGAGTTTCAAAGCTGGGGTCATCCCATGGTACAGTTTCTTCCGGCACCATATAGCATGTTAATTTCTGGTTTTGCTGGTAAAGTGTTTTCAAATGCCCTTCATTTAAAACTGAACATATACTCATATGTTCATTATTAGAATGTTATAAGTGGCAAGCATAGAGTGTCATTAATAGCCCTCACTGAATGAGACACAAAACTTGTGACTTTTATGCAACAATTGCTTTTTCTAGGAACTATTTGCATGGGTCTTTTTTTTTTCTTCTGGCTTTTGGGCCACACTTGGTGATGCTCAGGTGTTATTCCTGGCTCTGCACTCAGGAATCATTCCTGGCGGTGCTTGGGGACTGTGTAGGATGCCGGGGGTTGAACCCGGGCTGGCTGCTTGCAAGGCAAATGCCCTACCTGTTGAACTATGACTCTGACCCATATGCAGTGGGGCTTTACACTTTTTTGCACAAGTCCTTCATATTGAGAAGCTCTTCACAGAGAGGATTCTATCAGCTTAACTTAAGAGCATATGGTAATTTACATATAAACTGCTTTATGTTTGGGATAATAAAAATGTCAGGACAAATAGGAACTGTTAAACATGATGATATTTTTGTACCATGCAAAATTATTGTCCCACTTAAAAATTAAAGTTATAAAGGAACAAGATTGATATTATACAATCTTGTTGCCAAAGCGACTTTGCCACACCACTGCATTTGTACATCCGCTTTCAGACTGAGTGCTGTTTTATTGGGAAGTAATTTGATGGTTGCAATGTTTCCTTTCGTCTTGTAATCCCATATTAAGCTTGCCTAGAAATCATAAAGAATATTCTGGATGTATTGACTTATGTGTAAACAAGTTTCCTTCCGAGTCTTCCTCCGAAGAACAGGGATGAAATGTGGGTTTCTTCATTTTTGTTGCTTCCCTCTATGGGCTTTATTACGGCGAGGTGTTTCTGAGGTCCTGAAAGAAAGCTGCTTTTTCAGATCACTTCCCCAGGTTATACAAGAGTACAAGGTCCTCTGTGGGTAAACACAGAAGAGACTTACCCTGGCCTCTTCAAATGGAATAAAATAGACTCAGCTATGGAGGAAATAGAAAGGAAACACGTCTAAACAAAGGACGAGCCAGGCAAACAGTAGATCTTGTATGATTTACTTAGGGCTTGTATTTTTTTCTTCCTTCTCCATTTCGAAGGAGGCGAAAGATTTGTGTGAACACCTAGGAATATATATAAAAACAAATGTGTGCATAAAATTTTGTTTCTAAACCATCTGAAATAACTCAGGCCTGTCAGCCGGATTCCCTGGGAAAAAAGACTTGGTGGAGAGAAATTCTTTAAAGTAGTTATTGGCCCTTTTGGGATCAGAGAATGAATTTTGACTCGTGTTTAGAGACGGCATTAATATGAGCAGTACAAAGATCTAGATAACATATCTCAGTCATAAAAAAAGAAATAGATAAAACTTGAAAACATGGAAATTTTGCCTCAACTCAAAACTTGGACAGGGGTCAGCAGGGAGCCGTTGGCTGGAGATTCCCAGCACAGAGGTGCTGGCTGCTCTTTTTTGATGAGGTGGGAGGGGAGTGAGTTGTGTGCATCGCCTGCCTTTAGAGCAGAAAGGTAAGTGTCTAGCTGGATGGTTATAATTATAAATATTTCACACCTCCCCCCTCCCCCGCCCCCAGAGTGGTTCTGGGAAACTCACAGCAATGACTCACCCCGGGTGCTGTCCCTGGGAAGTCACAATGGCACTTCACAGCCTGTGATCATGGCGGGTGTTCTTTTGGGAAGAATTCAAGTGGTGAATTCTTTCTAATAGTCCTTATTCTTGTTCACGGTTTTGTTGCCAAAATTAAGGAACTGAGATAGCAAGGGGGACAGGCCAACACATATCAAAACTCTTCCTTAGGATGAAAATGTTTCTAAAAGTCTTCCCGAAGGGCTGATTCAAACACCTCTTGCATCAATAGGGTTTGTATCGCTGTACAGAGCAATGAACACTGAGGCAGTACAAAAAGCAGGGTTCAGATGCCATAGGAATTGTTGGGGCATGGCATTTTGAAAGAGGAGGAAAGAAAGCAGGCCAAGAGATGGGATGTCGTTTGTTCCACGACTGAGGGGAGCCAGGCATTAGCTTGTTCCCCAATGGAAGCTTTCACACACTTTACTATGCTAAAGAAATGTTTGTGAAAAAGGTGAAAACCAAGTGGAATGATTTCAACTACTCTGCTGGATCTGTACTGTTATATGCCCATATACAGAACACTTTGCTTTTGTCTAGTGTTAGAATCATCTTCAGAAGTCATTACCCCGAGCATATTGCCGATAAAGAAATCATACTTACTTACAATAAATATCACCTTTAAAATGGGAGAGACGCTGATAATAGAGGCTTATTTAGAATGCATCCTTGATTATTTCAAGAATCCTGGAGGTAACTAAACATTGTCTCTATTTGATAGTGCTACAGAGGCTCATGACTTGTGGACATCTGTCCATGGCCAGTGGCTATGAACTGTAAGAAATCCTGATCAGCTAATTTAAATCTCTTCTTTCTCCTCGCCCCTGATCTGCTGGTATAGGCAACTGGTTGCTTAATCCCCCATTAGGGATAAGCTGAGACATTGTGTGAAATGCATTTCATGGCTGTCCTTCAAAAAGGGAGAGAGAGAGAAAGAGAAAACCAAATGAAAAGCACTTATCCCTTGGTGCCTCTTCGTGTCACTGGTGCCCTGCACATTCTGTCTGTCTGGAGGACGTTCCCAGAGGGTGCAGGGCAGGACTCAGGGAGCATGTGTCAGGCAGGGTGCAATCTGGCCCACCTATGTGAAACAGGCTGGAGTCTGGTCCCTGCAGCAGCAGCTGAAATAAGAGGCAGACAGCGCAAACCTCGAAGGGACCACGCCAGGCACTTTCCAAACAAAGTGATAGGAAAACAAACAAAAATAAAAATGAATTAAAGCCGGGGCTGGAGTGATAGCACAGCGGGTAGGGTGTTTGCCTTGCACGCGGCCGACCCGGGTTCAAATCCCAGCATCCCATATGGTCCCCTGAGCACGGCCAGGGGTAATTCCTGAGTGCATGAGCCAGGAATGACCCCTGTGCATTGCGGGTGTGACCCAAAAAGAAAAAAAAAAAAAAGAAAAAATGAATTAAAGCCAAGAAGCATGAAAAATGGATCAAATAATTAAAAAGATGGTAGCCAATTCAATTATATAAATACATATCATCAAGCACAACAGACTAAACATGTTAAGACCACGATGATCACATTAAACTCATTAACAAGGTGCAGAAATAATGCTCCTTTGCAGGTACAGTATTACACTGCATGTGGCTGACCTGTGTTTGATCTCTGGCACCACTTATTATCCCTCCAGCACCATCAGGAGTGAGCCCTTGAGCACTGTTGGGTGTGGCCCCCAAACAAATGAATGAAATCATAGTTTAATCTAAAGTATTAAGGCATGGAATGATTTATTTAGAATGGTTTATTGTTTGGTTTTGGCTTTGGAGCCACACTGGGAGTACTCAGGGCTTATTTTAGGCTTGTGCTAAGGGACCACTCCTGGTGGTGATGGGGACCATCATTTCCTATAGTTTTGGGCACCATATGTAATGCTGAGATTCAAGCCCAAGTCAGTCATGTGAAAGACAGCAACTTATCCACTGTACTATCTCCATGCTGTCTAGGATAGAATGACTTAAAGCAGTGGTTTTTAACTTTTCTCCTTCTAACAGTTGACTCTGATTTATGGACCAAGAATTGAAAAATCACTGATTGATTTAAGGAATGTAAGAAGTATATAGCAAGCAAATGTTAGTTAACCAGCATAAATTATTATTAGACCTCCACTAAATGTTATTAGAACTCTACCAAATGTATTTTTTTTTTTTGGTTTTTGGGTCACACCTGGCGATGCACAGGGGTTACTCCTGGCTCTGCACTCAGGAAATTACTCCTGGCGGTGCTCAGGGGACCATATGGGATGCTGGGATTTGAACCCGGGTCGGCCGCGTGCAAGGCAAACGCCCTACCCGCTATGCTATCACTCTAGCCCCTACCAAATGTATTTTTTAAAGAAAAAATATGATTTGGAATATTGTTTAAAGAAAAACTATAAAATGCCAAAATCACCACCAAGCAACTGTAAACTTGTCTGCCTTAACAAAGTATCCTGTGAAAAGTCAAAATTGATAGAATCAGAGGAAAGAAAATCTAGAAAATTGTGAAAGAATGATATCTTTCTGGGTAAGACTGAAGAGATAGCACAGCTGTATGGCACTTACCTTGATTATAGCTTACCCAGGTTTGATTTCTGGCAACCCATATGGTCCACTGAGTACCACCAGGAGTGGCCATAAAGCTTGAGTTCAGAAGCAGTAGTAACTCCTAAACGTTGCTGGGTGTGGACCGAAAAACAAAAAGAAAGATCATATTTGTCTCAACTTGCTGAGAAAAAAATGGAATCAAGATATAGAAACACAACATAATTTGATTTAATGAAAATCTGAAGCAAGTGTTTTAAGAATGTATATTCTTCTTAAGCACGCAGAGAACATTTATAAAAAAGTTATTAATAGGCCATGGAGATAGCTCAAAGGGCTGGGAGTGAATGCTTTGCCTATGGGAGCCCCTGGTTCAATACCTTTTGTACCGCATGGTTCCCGTGGAACTGTGGGAAGTAGCATCCCCCAACATCACTAGGTGTGGCCCAACTCTTCCCTTGACTGAAAAGTAAAACATAAAAAAGATTTGAGCTGGGATAAAAGGCAGCTGGAATAGACAGGGGATCACAAAGTCAATGATGGTTGGAGGGATAGTTTGGGTTGAGAGATGTGTGCTGAGAGTAGATAAAGGACCAAACACGATAGCCTCTCAGTATCTATATTGTAAACCATAATGCCCCAAAATAGAGACAGAGTATGGGGAAAATTATCTGCCATAGAGGAAGGGGGAGGGCTGGAAAGGGAGGTTATACTGGGTAATACTGGTGGTAGAAAATATGCACTAGTGGAGGGATGGGTGTTTGATCATTGTATGACTGAAACTCAAACATTAAAGTTTTGTAACTGTATCTCAAAACAATAAAATAAAAAAAACTATAAAAACATTTGAAGTGGATAAGAAAACTAGTCTAAAACAATTTTAAACAACCCACTGACCTGTCAATTATACCTCCCATGGCTTCAGAAGTTCTGAAACTCTCTAGCTGGCTGATCTTGGAGCAACAATTTGGTGGAGAGATTCAGGTAGTGTAAAAACAAATCAGCAACATTGGTTGATGGTGTTACGAAGGAAAATGATAGCCTCTGTTGCAAGTTGTGTTATGAGATGACCATCTACTCCAATGATGCCAAGATCACTTGTATCACTTGTAGTCCTGTTGGTCTTTGATTTGCTTGAGCGGGTGCCAGTAACATCTCCATTTGTCCATGTCGTGAGCTAGTGTAGCCCAATGATACCTACTCACTCCAGGAACAAAAAGAGCCTCAAATCGTTCACTCAGAGATTTGACGAACGATTTGGCATCAGTAACTTGTTTTCTAGACAGTGAAAATGAACAAGCATTTTGTATAGAATAGGAAACAGTCTTCAACTTTAGTAATGGTAGATATTAGAAACCTAGCTCAACCAGAGTGAAAAGATGTTTAGTTTATTAAGGAGAAATGAAAAATTTTTAAGTGCTGAACTATGTCAGAGGAGGTCAGATTATATGAGTTAATGTGAAGCTAACCAACTCTGCAATAGCTGTTTCATGCTGTGTCTACAATTTAATGCCATTTCTTCCAGGCAGTATATGCTACATATACAGTCACATACAATTTTAATTTTCTGGATAGTACCCCCACATTTTGTCTCTTCCTAATTTTTCTGTTGCCTTATATGTATAGTTGAAGGAAGCCTTTTAATTCTTATTCCTTTATATTTGAGTTATTAACTGAGATAATATAAAATTTAATTGACACATGTATATATTATAAACCTCTTCTGATTATTCTTCCTCTCAGGAGGGTTGATAATTCTGCTGGTAAGTATTCTTAAGTGCTGGGCGGGCACTAAACTTCACTACTGACATTACCTATTAAGTATCTTTAAAGGAAATAATAAAATGTTAGCTTTTTAGAGCTCATTTGTGACTTATAAAATATGGGTTAAAATCTTATTTTATTATACTTTTACTTTAGTAATTATTACCGTAAGTGATAGAACAGTGCAGAGAAATCAAGAAATCAGCTCTTTCCAATCTTTAAAAGACCCACAGGCTTTCTGGAAAATGATCCAGATATGATACGTTCAAGATATATGATACGAAATCTATGAAAGTCTAAAGAGCAGCCTGATGAAACAAGAGATTAATAGACCAAACAAGGAGATAACCTGTCCCTCTCAATCAAACACTCAATAAGGCAGTCAAAGTAAGGTCATCGAATTGACACTAAAATGAAACATCCGCTGAACCCTAAAGCCTCTACAAACCTCCTCAGTTCTGCTTTAATGCTTCTGGTAATCAGAGGAGATTTGCAAAGTATTTCCACACCTTAATTAGCTTGTTGAGGGAACGGGGGATAATCATTGTTTGTGATAAATTTGGCATTGAGGGGACTAAAGGAGCTGCTCTTTGTAAATACTTTATCACCGGTTCCAACACTTAAAAGTGGTCAGTGAATGCTAGCTACTGCTTATTAATGCCATCAGTCTTATTACTAATTACTAATGATAACTGTTGGCTTATGCATGGCCCATTGTTTTATTGTGTGATGTGTCGGTTGTGATGTTTGTGAAGCTATTTAATGAATAACCTGTCTTTTGTCCCTTCCCCCATATGTGCTTAAACTAGAAAACATAGTTGACTTTTCATAGTAAAGGCCTGTTCTCACTAACTTTAATTGGAGTAAATTTAACTTAGTTTTTGGAAATGTGTGAGTGTTCATTGTCTTCCAAACATTTCTTTATTAGTAATAGGAATTATCCATGGTCCCTGATTTTTTTTTCTTAAAAATGGATATAATACTGTATCACTATCACTGTCATCCATTGTTCATCGATTTGCTTGAGCGGGCGCCAGTAACATCTCAATTTGTCCTAGTTCTGAGATTTTAGCAGCCTCTCTTTACTCGTCCTTCCCAAAGGTGCCGCATTGGAGGCTATTTCAGGGTCAGAGGAATGAGACCTATCATTGTTACTGTTTTTGGCATATTGAATATGCCACAGGGAGCTTGCCAGCTTGAGCATGGTGGTGGCTGGGTTCCAGAGGTCTTCGGCTGTTTTATGCCAATATTTACATCTAGTTTTTGTGTCTTGTATTATATACCTTACCTATAACTCTGAAGACAGGACACAAAACCAGATGCAAATATTGGCATAAAACAGAGAGAACTAAGAAGTGCTAGTTGGGAAGGTGAAGTGGTGTGCAGACTAAGATTCATATTTAAAAGAAATTGATGTTTAACCAATAAGCTACCAGAGTTCAGTAACTCTCCTCCAAGTTACTCTCTCGGTTGGCATTGGATCAGTTACATAAGATTCTAAATTGAAATGTTAGTTATTGTGATATACCGCCGTCACTTAGAATCCCATTCTGTGCTCAGAGAGCAGGAAGCTCAGAGCTCCAGCTCTGACTCTCAGGCGTGAGTCCCTCAGTACATCTGGGAATGGCCCTCTAAAACAAAAGAAGACAAAGCACTCCAAACAAAACCACATCTCTGTAGTGTTATTTAGGTAATACTTTATTTATTTACTTATTTATTTTTGTTTTTTTGGGTCATACTCAGCAATGCTCAGGGGTTACTCCTGGCTCTGTACTCAGGAGTTACTCCTATCGGTGTTTGGGGGACAGATGGGATGACAGGGATTGAACTCAATTGGCCATGTGCAAGGCAAACGCTCTCCCCGCTGTATTATCTTTCTGGCCCTAGATAGTATTTTAAGTGGAGTGAATTTCACTTGGTTTTCAGAAATGTGTGAGTGCTCACTATCTTGCAAAAGAAATTGACAAGACAGTGAATTTGAAGTCTAGAGAAATGGAAAAAGTTTCCTAAGAAAAGTGCACATGGCTAGCCACTGTGGTTTCCATTTTATTTTGTCCCTTAGACTCATTACCCTATTCATCCAATGCTTATTAGCTTCTATTGCATGTCCAGAACTGTGCTAGGCTAGAGGTGAATAAACTACAACCCGTAGATTCAAGGATCCCAGAGTCTAAAAACTATAACAACAATGTATTGGCAGATTACTAAGGCATAGGATCACTTGTATCACTTGTCATCAAGTTGATCTTCAATTTGCTTGAGCGGGCACCAGTAACATCTTCATTCATCCCTGTCACATGCTAGTATAATCTAATGGTATCTGCTCGCTCCAGGAACAAGGCATATGATAAATTCTAATTATAAATTCTATAATTGAAGAATGAAGCAGCATTTGATTTCCTTGAGTAAGTTCTGGTTTGTTTCTGGGAAAAATGAAAAAGGGTAAGAAACAAGTGTTTTTGCTCCTAGGGGGCCCCTGCATATTTCTGTTCTTGATTTTCTATTTTACACATCCCAGGCTCCTCCTCTATATATAATAGCCATGGATGACTTGACTTCGCTTAATATTTGTCATCTAACCCACCTCCAATAAGAATTGTCTTTTCCTGACTCCAGATTTCTCCAACTCTGGGGTTAAAATCTCAAAGAGAACATCTTGATAAAACAATGCATGGATGCAAAATGAGGAAGGAATGTAATAGAGGTCATTGGTGCTTGCTAGGAATCTTCCCCCTCCTCCTCAGAGCATCCAGTGGTATCATATGGTTCAAAACAATGGATCTTGGATGTAATAGACCTGAGCTGTAATTCTTGCTATACTGCTGTACACTTAGCAAGCATGGCTAAGTTATTTATCCTCCTTGGTTCATTTATTAAAAGAGAATAAAATATGTATTTCAGGGGATTGGAGAGATAGTTCAGCAGGTAGAACCTTGCACTTGGCTGACTCAGTCTTGGTCCTCAGGACCCCATATTGTCCCTTGAAATCTGTCAGTAGTGATCCTTGAGCACAGAGCCAGGAAGAAGTCCCGAGTACACTGGGTGTGGCACAACCCCCAGCCGTGCCAAAGAATATTTTAGAGAGCTATTATAAAATCAGAGTCTCTTGTCCCCACTCCTGGCTGTCTTCATTAGGGCCCCTTGGAGGGGGTGGATTGATTTTCCCTCCCCGTCCCAAGCAGAGCCTTGGCAGCCGAAGACCTCCGGAACCCAGCCACAGCCATGCTCAAGGTCCCTCTCCACACACTTGGACAAGCCTCACGCATGAAGGAACCAGCAGAGGAACCCAGGTGTGCAGGACCCGGGGCTGAGATCTCCAAGCCTGCTCCGATCGGGACCTGGGCCTCCTCCACCAAGATCCCCCTTTCTCCAGTAGCTAGGCAGTCACACCCACAAACTGCCTCTGGCGCCATGTAATCCCATCAACAGCCAAGATTCAGGGACTATAAAACAAAGCTCCTGGAAGCTCGGAACCTCTTATTGTCTAGTTCTCCCTCTTGAAGAACCCGGCAAGCTACCAAGAGTATCCTGGCCGCATAGCAGAGCCTGGCAAGCTACCTGTGGCATATTCATATGCCAAAACCAGTAACAATGATGGGTCTAATTCTCCTGACCCTTAAAGAACCTCCAATGCAGCACTGGCACCATCAGGAAGGATGTTGTGAAGTAAAAAGAGGCTTCCAAAATCTCAGGGCTAGGATGAATGGAGACGTTACTGAGACCGCTCGAGAAAATCGATGATCAATGGGATGATGATGATTATAAACTCAGATGGGCCTATATATTTCTATATGTATATATATATCCCTAATATGTTCTGTATTCTGTCTGTTACAAATTATAATAAATTATAACAGGGAGAGATAGGCTAGATAGGATTAATAATGCAAAGATAGAGTGCGATACTAATACAGGGAACCCAAGGAATTAAAAGCAGGGAAAGGAAGAGGTGATATAAAGGATAACTTACAAATTTTTGTTTTTACCCATACAAAAATTTTTAATTATATAGTTACAGTCAACAACCACACTAATTTCTGCATAAAGAAAATTGTGATGTACTTATAAAAACAGCCAACTGTAATAAAATAGCTGCTGTTTTCCTAGCCATGAACTCATAAAAAATAAAGAAATACACCTTTATACAGAAGTTTTATATTGTTGCAGCTTTAAAATTGATTGTAAACCTGGCTTGCAATTTTAAATCGAGTGGGCAGAGAAAGTCTTACTAAAATATAGTGTTTGAATAGAAATGGAGTGTGAGGGAATGAATGGTTGAAATCTGAGCATTCCAGGCAGGGAACAGCCAGTGCAAAGCTCAGCACATCTTCAAGTCAGCAAACACACAGTCCCACATTGCTAGACAAGGCACTGGACATGTGTAAACTGAGGACAGAAGGACATGAAGGCAAAGAAGGTGGGGGAAGAGGGCTATGGCAGATCCTCTGGGCATTCTGTTGGTCATCATAGGTGTGGATTTTCCTCAGGGAAAGTCAGGATACTTGGGGAGGTTTTTGTGAAAAATAACAACAGAGTCTGACTTGCATTCTAAAGAGAATCTCTAAGAGCAATGGATAAAGCAAGACTAATCTTTATGAATCATTATTCATAGTAGAATCAAAGCGATGGCTAGATGAAAACATGGGATGTTTAAGAATTTTACTGATGATCTGAAAAGAGGTAGGAGAAGTCAAAGGCAGAGCCAGAGACTGTTCGAGTTACACAGAGGAAAGTTGGTGGCTGGAAGGGCTGGAAGTGAGAAAAGGAGGAAAGGGTTTGTGAATCAGGGTAGTTTGGGGAGTCATTAGGGGTGTGAAAGAGAGGAGGCAACAATGTAGAGAATAGTGACCTTTTCTAAGCCAACTGCCCAAATGATGGAATGCGTGCTTTCATTTTAGAACGGCCCTCCCCTTCTTAGGAGATAATCCATTTTTGTCCTCTAAATACCTTCTTTGATTTCCCTGGACATAGTATCTTGGGTGGTCTCTCCTAGACACACACATACACACACACATACACACACATACACACACACACACACACACACACCCCTAATTCTATGCTATGCCAATTTAAGATGACAATGAGGTATTACCTCACTCCAGAAAGAATGATATACCAGAAAGAGTAGGAACATTCTGTGCCGATGGGCAGTAGGTGAAAAGGGAACTCTTGGGGTCAGAGAGTTAGTACAGCAGAAAAAACATTTGTCTTGCATGTGGCTGACTCAGTTCCAATCCCTGGCTCTCCTTTTGGTCCCCTGAGCATGTCTGGGAGTGATCCTTGAGCACAGAGCCAGAAGTAAGCCGTAAGCACCACTGGGTGTGACCCAAAAACAAATTTTAAAAAGTAGGAACTCTCATTGTACTGCTAGAGGAAATTTTGTCTAGTTCAGCACCCTTTGGAAAACGTTATGGAAATTCCTCAAAAAGCTAAGAATAGAGCTACCATATTGGTCCAGTGATTGCATGCTTGGTATCACAAGATGCAAATTATTTGTAAAGATGTATGTTCACTTCTCCGCCTTTTGGCTAAGATCAAGTGTAGTGTGTGTAGTATATGTACACTCATATTCACTGTGACTTTTTTATGATAGTAGGAGATGGAAACAACCTAGATATCCAACAACAGAAGAATGTATAATGAAGTTGTGGTACAGGTACACAATAGAATACTACTCAGCTACAAGGAACCATGAAATCACGCAATTCTCTGCAATATGGATGAAACCAAAAGATCTTACGTTAACTGAAGTAAGTCAAAGTGACAGAGTCATCACTGGATGTTCTCACTAATCTGTGGCATATAGAATAACATGTCTAGGGAGTAGAAAAGGTGGGAAAAACACTAGCTTTAGATTTCAAAAACAAATATGGCATGGAAAGCAAAATGAAGAGAGATGCAAAAGAAGGAGGTCCAGAACTAACACAAGGGTGTGGCTCAGGGGTCTTGTGTCTATGGAGTAGAGGCAATGTATATGTATGTGTCTACACCCATTATGCCCGGTGCTACTGTCAGCATGGGACCCAAACTAGAACTATTAAATTAAAAAGATGTAACTATCAAAGATGCAGGTTGGGGTGTGGGAAGAAATAGGGGGTGGGCAGTAGAGGGATGGGAACATGCAATGGTGGGATTAGGGAGGGGAACATTGGGTGCCTGAAGACCTGTAGTTAATAACTATTTAAATCAAGGTGTCTATTAAAGAAAAGAAATTTAACACTGAACTTGGAGCGACAAAATCTCCATCCTCTGCCTCAATATATTGTTTAAGTTTTCTGAGTCTATTTCCTTGTTCATAAAAACGAGACTAAAAAATATGTGTCAGTGATGTTGTGAGAATTGAGAAAATAATTGAGAGAAAATAAAAATACAAAGCATTGACTTTAGGGGCTGGAGCAAAAGTACAGCAGGTAGGGTGTTTGCCTTGCATGCAGTCGACCCAGGATCCCTACATCCCATCTGGCCCCCAGAGCACCACTGAGAGTAATTCCTGAGGGCAGAGCCAGGAGTAACCCCGGAGCACGACTGGGTGTGGCCCCAAAACAAACAAAACAAAGTAAAACAAAACAAACCCCAATGAGTTTATTGATACTTAAGAAGCTTCAAACGTTGTTTGGGGGCACGCCCGGCAGTGCTTGAGCACCAGTCTTGGCCATATCAGGACTAAACGCGGTTTCCCCCCAACTCCAACTCATGTAAAATATACATTCCCTAGTTCTTAAAGAGCTTTCTTGAAAGTTTGGGGGTACCCCTGGCTTAAAATAATATATCTAATAGGAATTATGGGTATCTATTTTGAAGATTTGAAGTATATGTACTTTAATTTCATTAATTATTGCATAATCAATTCAATAATTAATTTCATTAATTATTGCAATATTCTGACTGTTAGAATAGTCAAATCAGGCCAGGGAAGTGGGTCCATTTTTGATACTAAAGTGACAGTCGTTTGAGGTTGAGCTGCTTATCTATTAATTTGATTGTAGTTTAGATAACATGATTCCAATAGTGGTAACTGTCATGGCCTTGATGTACAAAGTTACTGCAGTCACACCACTACCAAAGTGCCCCCAATCCTCCACTTTGGTCCCAGTGTAATCTCTAGTGCACTTCTTCTCTCCTCCTCTCCTGTTTGGTAATCTCAGTTTTGAAATCAAGACTGAGATTTTTTGTCTCTCCCCTTGTTTTGTTTTTCTATGTGTCACAGATGACCGAGATAATTGAGTTTTGTTCTTCTTCACTTGACATGATGCACTCCTCTTCCAGCCAAGTTGCATTAACTGCAAGTTTTCATCTTTTCTCAGAGTATATAATATTCCACTGTGTGTATATCTACTAGAGACTCTTATCCTTTCATCTGTTATTGGACATTTGGGTTGTTTCTATGTTCTGGTTACTGTTCTAAGTCTTGCAGTGAGCACATGTTTACATACATATATGTATACATATACATATATGCGTGTATTGCTTTTTGGGTCAAACCTGCAATGCACAGGGGTCACCCCTGGCTCTGCACTCAGGAAATACGCCTTGCAGTACTCAGGGGACCATATGGGATGCTGGGAATCGAACCCAGGTCAGCTGCGAGCAAGGCAAATACCCTATCCCTTGTGCTATTGTTCCAGCCCCACATACATATTTTTGAATTGATATTTTTGTGTTCTTGGGATAGATATTAAGAAATGGGATCACTGCATTTTACAGAAGCTCTAATTTTAGGGTTTTTTTTTTTGTTTTTGCTTTCTGGGTTATAACCAGCGATTCTCAGGGGTTACTCCTGGTTCTGCACTCAGGAATTACTCCTGGTGGTGCTCGGGGGACCATATGAGATGCTGGGAATCGAACCTTGGTCGGCCGCATGCAAGGCAAACACCCTATCTGCTGTGATAGCACTCCAGCCCCTCTAATTTTAGTTTTTAAAGTCTCCATACTATTTTCCACGGAAGTTGAACCTGACAACCTCCTGCTATTTTAAGCAACTATGTTCTAACTTGTCCTATCAGTATGATTATTAGGAATTAGAGGAGTTGCTAAATGTTACAATCAACGAGATGGTTTTAATAATTCAATGGTCCAAATCAGTTGTGAATATTATCTGCAAATTTTTAGTTTAGAGAAAATATTGATATAATATGTGCAGTGACAGATTTTATTTATTTATTTTCGGCATGAGAGTGGGTCCAATTTATAGATGCAATCAATCTGCTCTGGGTACAAAAATAAAGTGTATGAGATCTGTTAATATTCGGCTAATAGGACCATTACCAGTTAAAATATTAGAAACACCAAAGCAAAAATAAATTCCTCAGAATAATAATAGTAATAATAATAATAATAATAATAGTGATTTTCCCACATGGAAGTTGATTTTTTTTAGTTTTATTGAGATGTAATTGACATGCAGCATACATCATAAACATATATCCTCTGATTTTTAAAACCTTTATTTAATTTGAAGTAACCTTGGTTTACAAGAATGTGAATATTTATATATTTTTAAGGAACACCGTGCTTGCCATACCACTCTACCACCAAAGACCCTTTCACCTATTTGGTAACCACAACCTCAGTCTTGTAGTTTGCGGCTAAGCATGTTTTTCCACGGAACAATGTCTGTTCCTTTGATTTGTTTCTTTACCACATGTGACTGACATGACCAGGAATTTGTCTTTCTACTTCTGACTTATGTTTCTTAACATGACCCGCCTCCCCTTCATTTCCCTATACACTCTAGCAAAAGACAAAATTTTATCTTTGCTTAGCTGAGCTGTGCCCCCGAGTATCCAGACCATCTTTATCCATACCATCTTCTTTATTCACTTCTTTATCCACTTTATACCATACACCTTATACCATCTTTTTTACCCACTCATATGTTGGGCATTTGGTTTCCAGATTTGCTGTTCCACACTGAATGGGATCAATTCCTTTGAAAAAAATTGGCCAAGATAATTTTCTGAGAAAAAGGAGAATTTTTCATGAATGATATTGGAACAATTAGATTTTTGGTGAGTGTGTGTGTGTGTGTGTGTGTGTGTGTGTGTGTTTTAGATTGATGTGTTTGTATGTGTGCCTGTGTGTATGGAGGCAGGGTATTTGGGCCACACCCAGTGGTGTTCAGAGGTTATTCCTGGCTCTACACTCAGGAATTAGTCCAGGTGGGGCTCAGGGGTCCATATGGGGATCTGGGGATTGGTCCCAACTTGGCCCCATTCAAGCAAATGCCTTACCTGCTGTACTATCACTCTGACCGCACAATTGGATATTTGTATGCAATAACACAAATCTTCCAGTTGAGAACATTTTAATAAATCATTATGAACGAATGAATAAAAATTTTGTTTGAATATAATTTTCCAAAAACAAAAGATCAGAAATAAACAATTCAATTGAAAAAGTTCAAGTTCATGTCAACAGAGGATAATTGAAAAAAGTCACCCATAAATGCTAATCAATATTGACGAATGCAATTAGTCAGTCACTGGCTTTTCATCCACAAAAGCACTGCACTATAGCACTGCTGTCCTATTGTTCATCGATTTACTCGAGCAGGCACCAGTAATGTCTCCATTGTGAGACTTGTTACTGTTTTTGGCATTTTGAATATGCCATGGGTAGCTTGCCAGGCTCTGCCGGTTTCTCTTCAGATCATACAAATCTTTCATCCATAAAGATGTCAGAAAAATCCAGTAAAATTCCAATATATAGAAAAAGGAAAAGCCACATAGATCTTTGTCCATCATTCTGTCTGGACAGGCAAGTAAATTTAGAAATACTTTTTTTTTTTAAAGATTGAATAAAGAGTAAGATTAGGTTTTATTTGTGGTAACTGATTTTGTTGTTGTTATTGTCTTTTTGCTTGTTTTTGGACCACAACTGACTGTGTTCAGGGCTTACTCTGGGCTTTGTACTCAGGGTTCACTCCTGGCTTGGGGGATGGTATTCAGTGCCAAAGATTGATTGTGCAGGGCAGTGCCCTACCAGCTGTACTTTCTCTCTGGCCCATGATTAGTTTGTTTTAAAAAGTTTGATCAAATAAAACCTTGTGAGTGTCACTCTGTATGACTCCTTTTTAGTTTAGACAGAGCCTATGGCAAGGAACACAAAGCTGAGATGTGAAGGTGAAAGATGCACTAGAGAAGAGGGAATTCATTTATGGTCAATCCATCTAACGAGTTGACACTAATCTCCATTCTGTTATCTGTTTCATAGCAGAATTCATTGAAAAAAGACTCAATTCCTTCTCACACTTAAGCAAAATGCAGTTTGCTGGAGCCTTTGCTGCTTTCTATGCCAGTAGATGGCATTCTTATTCTTGTTTTTATTTTTACAATCTCAGCCACTGTGATGCGTGCTTGACTCACATTCTATTCTGGCTCCTATTGTTCAAGTTCATGTGCAACAATTTCTGATTCATTTGGAGAGGAGGGGAACATGGTCAAGGGAAGAGCAGAATCAGTGGGAAATAATGAGTCCAGGAAATGGTCACTTCCTTTTTTTTTTTTTTAACTTTGCTGGGAAGTGTCAGGTCTTAGTGAAGGTAGGGGATTTAGGCATGAGAAGATCAAAACTTGGTTTTTTAAAGGACAGTACCCCTTTTCAGAGGACAGCTGCCATTTCTGGATGAAAATTTAGATTTTGGGCTCTCTCTGCAGCTCATTTCTGGATGCAAACAGCTTCTGGACATAGGGCATCACAGGCTGCATGGCCACTGTTTTGGAGTTGCTCCCCTGTCACCTGGTCCCTTGGTCCTGATGACTTTTCTGCTGTCATCTGTTCATTTGACACTGTTGTGTGTGCTCTGTCTGCTGATCTCAGCAAGTCTGCTTCTGGCCTTGGCTTCAGAGTCACCCCAGTAGAATCCTCTTGGGCAATATTTTCTTGTACTAGTCTCAGTTGTGATATGATGGTCTCACTGAGTCTGATGAATGTCTGGATTCCTGCCCCAACCCCAGGGAATCTCGAGGCACTGTTTTCTTCTTGCTGCCTGTCTGTGCCCCATGGTTCCTTCCTTCCTTCCTTCCTTCCTTCCTTCCTTCCTTCCTTCCTTCCTTCCTTCCTTCCTTCCTTCCTTCCTTCCTTCCTTCCTTCCTTCCTTCCTTCCTTCCTTCCTTCCTTCCTTCCTTCCTTCCTTCCTTCCTTCCTTCCTTCCTTCCTTCCTTCCTCTTAAACACTTGCACCCAGTGCTCATTGAGGCTGGTACTCCCCTACTTGTGATGCTTTCTGGGGTTGCATTCTTAGCCAAAAAACACCAGCTATGATTGTGGGGCTGGTGGTGGGTGTTTGTGACTGTGGTGTCAGACGTATGTTTGCCAGCTGTTGCACCTCCTGGCCTTGGGGCTCACGTATCTTTTCACTGATGTGTTTGTTGGAAGATAACCCACATTTTTGGTGCTTACACACACCGCCTTTTTTATCAGCCAGCAATTTCTTGCGATTCCAGGGATCTCAGGATGCAGAGGTGCCAGACCCTAGACAGAGCTGCCAGGCTTGCTCTTGGGGCATGCAGAGCACCAGGGATTTAGTCCTCTGACCCCAGACTTGCAGCATGGACTCTAAGACTCTGTGCCTGTCCTCTGGGCTCTCATGCACATCTTTTTTTTTTCTTTTTTTTGCCATTCCTAGATATGCTCAAGACTTAGCCATGGTTCTGTGCTTAGGGATTACTCCTGTTGATGCTAGGGATCAAACCTGGATCAGCTGCATGCAAACATTTTACTTGTTATTCATTATCTTTGGTCCTTACAATCTCTCTTTTTTTAATGAAAACTTATTTATTTATTTATTTATTTATTTTATGGATCATACTCAGTGATGCTTGTGAGTTACTGGCTCTGCACTCAAGAATAACTCCTGGGGGTACTTGAGAGATCATATAGGACATAGAATATAGGATTCTGGGGATCGAGCCTGATCTGCTGCATGAAAGGCAAATGGTCTACCTGTTGTACTGTCTTTCTGGCCCCTGAACTTTTTAAAGCCATAAGTATTTGCCCCTGATGAGTATTCTTAATATAATCATATCTATTTCTCCCCTTTATACAGCAACACAGTTTGTGATAGCTCATTGACTAGTGTTAAATTAATCCCATAGTTATATTATAAGATGACATAAAAGCAAATTAACTTCTAAAAAATACATTTGTCCCAAATATAGAATCACTATGAATCCCAGATCAGAAATGCAAACTACGACAATTGAACTTGTGTTGACGCAAGTATTATGAGTACTGAGATGTTTCAAAACTAAACCCTTGATAAAAATCTGATTGATCATAACAAATGTAAACCTTTTTCTGAATTTACTTTGCAGTAAACATCCCAGAGAGTCAGTACATAATAAAGCTGGACAAATAATGCTGTATATCTATGTGTGTAAAACAAAATTGTAATAAAAAATATCCTTCATTAATGAAGTGTTCTACAAATTCACTGAGTAGTGGAACAATTCTTCCATGTGCAGATTAAGAGAATACCCTGTCTCCTACTCACTAAATGCCAGTAAATGTCCAAAGATTGTGATAACTGATACCCTCCCCAATTTCAAAATCTTTCCCTGTGAAGCAGTAACATTCCCATTGAAACCATTGTGTTCAGCATACATTCTCATAAAATACGTATTTGCAGCAAGATTCAGCAAAAACGAACCTTGTGTTTGTATACTATCAGGGCATCTTGACACCTGTTGTGGGACTTTTCAGTACCAGTGTTCAGTTGGGCATTTCTGTGTTTTCCAGATTTTAGTTTGAATACCACAGTACCCTTTTCTACTGCCTTCTCTTTCAGTTTTTGCCCATTTTTCTATTCAACTATTTGCTCATGAATTTGAAGTAGCTCTTAAAACTTGTCAGTCCATTGTGATTTGGAAAATCAAGACCCAAACAATCTAAGAAGCACAGAGTCTCAGAAATAGAAACTGGGCACACCGATCTCTACCCAGCATTTTCTTACCATGTTCTTATTTCTTACCATATTCTTATGATATTGTCATTGTGTTTTACTGTTTTTTTTGCTTATTTTGGCACCACACCTGGCAATGCTCAGGGTTAGTCTTGGCTCTGCACTCAGGAATCGCCCCTGATGGTGTTCAGGAGACCGTATGGTATGCTGGGTATCAAACCCAGATCAGCCTCATGCAAGGCAAGCATGCAACCTGCTGGGATATCTCTTTAGTCCCTTATAATCTATTGACTTTGAATCTATTGACTTTTATTGGAAAATAAGTATCAATGCTAGTTTTTATATTATTGTTGATATAAATTAATTTAGTAGGTCTAACTATATCAGGGAGAATTGGCACGTTGAGTTCCTAAATGTGCCAAAATAAAAAATAGTGATTCCAGGGCCAGAAAAATGGTATATGGGTAAGGTGCTTGCCTGCATGTGGCCAACCCTGGTTCAATCCTTAGGGCCATATATATATATATCCCCCGGAGAACCCTCATGAATCATCACTGAGCACAGAACCAGGAGTAAGATCTGAGTTTGGACAAGTATGGCCCCAATAATACCTCAAAAAAAAAACCTCTAGTCAAAAAACAAAGCAGGGACACCACTAAAACTTAAGCCCCCTTCAGAAGTCAGTCTTGGGGAGCTGCTTTTCAATTCTTCGCATTTTTCCTCCTTCAGACCCAAGAGGAGTCATCAATAAGAATTCCATACTTATCTATTCTTATAGACAGGTTTTGTTTACTGTGCTGTTTGATATTTTCACTTTTGCTTTTTATTTTTTCCTATTTATTTTCTTACTCAGGCAATACAGTTGCCAAGAGTTTCCGTATTACTGTTTTATTGCAATACTCCTTTTTTTTAATTGAATCACCATGAGATACAGTTACAAGCTTTCAAGTTTGAGTTACAATCATACAATTATCAAACCTCCATCCAGTGCACCGTCCTTCCACCAGTGCACATTCCCCACCACCAATCTCCCCAGTATACCCTCCTTTCCCACTGCCTCTATGGCAGACAATTTCACTCATACTCTCCCTCTACTTTGGGGCATTATGGTTTGCAATACAGATACTGAGAGGTTATCATGTTTGGTCTTTTATCTACTTTCAGCACATATCTTCCATCCTGATAGATCCCTCCAACCATCATTGTCTTAGTGATCCCTTCTCTATTCCAGCTGCCTTGATGCCCAGCTCATG
The DNA here is from genome assembly GCF_027595985.1 of Sorex araneus. Classification (NCBI taxonomy): domain Eukaryota; kingdom Metazoa; phylum Chordata; class Mammalia; order Eulipotyphla; family Soricidae; genus Sorex; species Sorex araneus. Next base: position 274,359,717 of record NC_073302.1, on the reverse strand, counting down.
AAGCAGGTTTCCAACTATGGAACAATCTTCCTGGCCCTTGTGTCTACTATCCTTGGGTGTCAGTCTCATGGTATGTTACTTTATATTCCACAAATGAGTGCAGTCCTTCTATGGCTGTCCCTCTTTTCCTGACTCATTTCACTTGGCATGATACTCTCTATGTCTATCCACTTATAAGCAAATTTCATGACTTCATCTCTCCTAACAGCTGTATTGCAATACTTTTGCACTGCCACCATCATGAGCATGTCAGTAATCCTACAAACACGGTCCCATGGTCCCCTTTCTAGGCCTACCTCCAATCCACCCCAACTTTGCAGCCTCAGCTTTCTACTCTATGTGCACATTTTTTACTTTTTTCATGCAGAAATTTCCATTGCTAAATCTTCAGAAGCCATTTTGGAAGAATCCATGTTGCCTGGAACCAGATCTTAAAGATTAAAAAAAGAAAAAACATGTAAAGCAACAACAGAGACAGTTTTATCTTTTCCTCTTCTTTTAGCAAGATCTGTTGAAAGAATAGGGGTGGAGGGATTGGAGTCTTCCGTTAAAGTTAGGGAAACTATACTATACCACGGCACATTTTATTTTCAATCCTTCTGATCTACCTATTATCCTTTGTAAAGCAGGAAAAGGACATTTGGTGTAATGGTTGAGTTGTGAGTGATAAACTGTGTGTGGATTAGGGAGAGAATGCATAGACAGCAATTGACTTAACTAGGTGTGCAGCCCTGCACGCATTATGTCTGCAATCCAAATCAAACCCTTAGCAGGCTAGATTCTTTAATATAAATGAGAAATAGGCTTTATCCTGCCATAATGACCCGCAGCTTCTTAGACATGACTCTCCACAGACCGATCACTCTAGGAGAAGGTTGGCCAGCTCACTGAAGCCATTATCTTTTATTTATGCAGATCAGATTGTGACAATCTTTGGAATTCTTTGTTTTAGATTTTTTCCCCCCTCCTAAACCCTCCTGATATGTTCTTTTCTTTCTGTTTCTGTATAGGCAACTCCCCAAACAAGCATTTTCATGGCTTTCCAAGTCATTGAATGAAAATAATAGAGTATAATTTGGTTAGCTTGTATTATTCCACAAAGAAAAGAAAACTGTTTTAATTTTGGAGACTACTATTAAAGGAAGAGGGAAACATTCCTTAATTTTTTTAAGCCACATGGGGAGTTACGTACTGTGCCAACATACTAACCAGCATCAAATCCCAGTAGTTTGTACTCTCATTATTTAACATGCCCTCTGGAGTTTTGGACATGGCTCAGAAAAAAAAAATTTAAACAAATTTCTTACATATGACCCTAATTTCAATGGATGTGCTTAAGGATAAAAAAAAAAAAACCTTTGCTTTCTTCCTTTTACATTTCCCATTAGTCAATATTAGTTACATATTCATGGGTGAGAATTTAAATAGCGCACATCTTGTTATAAAACATACCAGGGCAATTCTTTTAATGGGTGTGCTTCTGGTATCATTCCCTCTTGGGGGGGGGCAAGGGGAAAATGTTCAACAGCAGGAGTTGAAAGAAAAGAGAGTATTACTTTTGAGCATGGCAGTTTAGTCTCCATTGCATATTACATTTTTTTTTCTTCCTGTAGTGCTGTTCTTTCTAGCTTTTATCTGAACCAAATAGCAAGACAGGAGCCCATTGAGACATCAGGCAACAACCATTGTAGGAAAAATTTTCCCAGTAGATTTGGGGTTAGTGTTGAATTCAGCTGACATCCTCAGGGCTTTCGGTCCTGCATTTAATCCACAAGTATTTTGTGGAATGCTAATTATTTTGTTTCAGTTACTTTGCTAGATTTTATGACACATATAAAAAAGAATCAAAGAGATTTCTAGTCTATTCATTCATTTGATAAATATGCGTTTTCTACTGGCAAAACAATAAGGGGTTAGACCCAGGGGTCTTTTCAGTCTGGCATGGAAAACAATATAAGTGAGTTGGTGTTGGAGAAGCAGAGGAATTATGTGATCATACTAGCACAGGTACTGAATACAATGAGAGTGTAAGACGCAGAGTGCTAATTTAGTGTGCGTGCCTGCAAGCCTTTGTCAACATTTCCATGAAGGGATGAAGTTTATGTTGAGAGAAGACACATGAGGCCAAGATAGATGGAGTTTTATGTGGGGATGGGAGACGGGTAGGAATGGAGAGTCTTCCAGGAAGACAGAACATGACTTGTGTGAAAGGCAACAATGAGGAAGCTGAAAGAAACCAGTTGGGATGGGAGATGCATGCTGAAAGTAGATAATGGACCAACCATGATGACCTCTCAGTGTCTGTGTTGCAAGCTATAATGCCCCAAAGTAGAGAGAGAATATGGGGAATATTGTCTGCCATGGAGGCAGGGGGAGGGTGGGAAAGTGGGGGTATACTTGGGATATTGGTGGTGGGGAATGTGCACTGGTAGAGGGATGGGTGTTTGATCATTGTGAGATTGTAACCCAAACATGAAAGCTTGTAACTTTCTCACAGTGATTCAATAAAATTTTTTTTTAAAAAAGAAATCCGATGGACAAGACTTCCTGGTCCTCATTCACACAGAATGAGAATGTGTTCTAATTCACACAGGCTGTTCTTCAGTGGCCGGGAGTGCTTGTCTTCAGTGCTTGGTAGGGGTGAGTTGCATCAGGAGTAACACACTCTCTGTCATTCACATCTCACCAAGGATAATGAAGGAGGTAACCCCCAATCCCCCAGCCTCATACTCTTTCCACTCCCCAACAGAGGAGTGGGGAGGGGCAAGGGAACAATGCACATCAAGCAGATTGTTTGGGATAGAGGTAATCCAAAGAACTAGCAACTCATAAAATATTAATTGATGATAAGAGCAAAATGTGTCTCCACAACCAAGGAATAATTGAGTCCTGAGAGTGAACACGGATTGTATTTCAGTCTCCTTATCAGTCATTATTAATAGCTTGCTAGGAATGAATTTTTAGTGGCTCGTTGAAGGCAGGGAATTACAAAGTAGAGTTGGAAGCAGATAACTTAATTCAGTAATAGAGAAGAGATGACACTAAATGTTGAGTCAGATAGGGAGCAAGTGTTGGAAGACCTGGGCAGTTGGAGGCTGTATGAGGGTTGGGCTGTATGAGGTGGGATGTCTGGGTAAGGGTTGTAACCACTGCACCCATTCAGCTTTTGACCCTCCAAGACCACATGGAGTATTGTTATTTACCAAGTATGAAGTGTGTCATGGTCTCTTCTACTATGGCCATTGAGAAGTCATTTTGCACCTTGATCAAGGAAATTGTAGCGTTAGTTGAAGATGAGGTGTGTCAGAATTTTTCTGGATAGATTTTACCCAATTTACTCTGTAAATAATTTTATTATAATTGTCAAGGGATACTGTACTAAATTATACCATATCAACATCACATTTGTAATTTTGAGGTATTTATGTTTTTATTGTTTTTTTTTTTGTGAGGGGAGGGAGTGCACACCAGCGATGCTCAGGGCTTTCTTCTGTATCTGCACTCAGGAGTCATACCTGGTAGGGACTGAGGGAACATACGGGGTGCTGACAGGTTGAACTTGGGTCAGCTGCAGGCTAGGGAAGCGCTGTACTATAGCTCTGACCCCTATGTTTGTATTCTTAAAAACAAACAAACAAAAAAATCATCATAATCAATTTTACCCCCATAAAAGCTTTGATTATAAGATGAAATTTGCATTTATGATAGATCTAAAATTTTATTTCATTCTTGAAATAAGGAAACAATAAAAGGCAAATTTGACTACATTCACACATAAAACTCATGGCAAAAGTTAACAATGCAAAGTAGAGGTCCTAGGAACTCATATCTAAAAGTAGTTAGATGCTTGTAGAAATCAAAGGCGGAAATACACAGTCAAATAATAACAATGAAACATTTGTCCTGAACTTTTCTAAGCCGTGGACAGATTGCTTAAGCAGAACCTGTCATCCTGGGATGACACTGGCTTTGACAAATCAAAGCTACATTTAAGATGCTCATCTTTGTATTTATGTCAACGGAAACGACCATCCAATCTGAACTTTTTTTTTTCCTGTTTCAGCAGCAGTGGTCCTGCTTCATAAGGCACTTCTTGAAAATGAAGTCTTTATTTATTGCATTCTGGGTAAGGCAAGCTCCCTGGCTCACGTGTGTGAGAAACTATAATGCATCTTTCACATTTAAAGTGCCCTCTGAAGCTTTCTGCTTCACAACCTCGCCTTCTTTGCCTGTTCCCTCTAAATTTTTCATGCCTTCTTGAGTATCTCTCAAAGAATTGCAAATTCTCGCAGGCACATGTTTAATTTAGCACGTGGCCTCCTCCGATGGAGCCGAGCACTCCGCCGTCCATCCTCCTTCCACAAGGCTACCTCAGCTCTCCACGCTTAGCAGGAAAAATGAATTAAGGCAAAAGCCCGGGCTTGCTCAAGATGTGCTGTTTGGAAATGAATTTTTACTGGCGGTGCTGCAAAGTCAAATGTGTGGTTTTGCAAAAGTGAAATTACAATATATAGTTGGTGTTATTTTAGCCGTGAAGCTCAGTCGCCCTGTTTCCTTCTCTCAGTTTGCCAGGGCGATATTTATTATTCTTTATTTGGAGGTGAAAGGCAAAACCCAGAGATATTTCCCCTCTTTAAAGACTCCTTACCTTTATTTCATTCATGTTTCTAGCACCTTCTCTATTTATTTCATCAACTAACATTTTCTCTGAGAAGGTCATCCCCCTTCGCTGTTGAAAGAAGAGACATACCTATTTTCCCTTGTCAGAAATTTAGGAGAACTTCACTTACCTGAGCTGTGAAGACCACTGCCTCTGAAGTCTCAGATGGTTTCCAGTGAGTCAAAGGAACCTGCCCTGGAATATCTTTTAGACGCAGGTCTATCTGGTCCTATGCTTTGTAGGAGGAAGGACAGTGGGAAATATAAACCTCATTTAAAAATTTTTAAAAAAAATTTTATAAAATAGTTCACAATATTTGATTACACTTAGACAGTGTTACAGAGGTTATTTATTTATTTTATTAAAGATATCCTGTGTTATTTTGTAAAAGTTGTAGGAAGGAGATCAATTCATCAATCAAATTATATATGTGGTTTTGTGATGTGTGAGGTGTTATTGGCTCTGTAAAAGCTCTGACTTCACAAAGTAAGAGTTATCACACAACACGGAATAACAGTGAAAAATGCAAGCCATTTCTGCCAGTGTTATCAGGCAGCTTCTTCATTTTTAAATTTTATTTTGGTTATTGGACCACATCCAGTGGTTCTGGCTTTGCATTCCTGGTGGACTTGGGGACCATATGGGATGCCAAAGATAGAACCTGAGTTGGCTGTGTGCAAGGCAAATGCCCTATCTACTGTACTATCACTCTGGCCCCTCCAGGTAGCTTCTTAAAAACAGTTTGTAGCAGTGTTTTACTTCATTATCTTTATCTCAAGAGGGAAGGCAGCTGTTTGAAGTATCTTCTCTAGGTAAGTCTTGTCTTCAGGATAATGCTAATATACACTCTTTCTAAATGAAGTCAATTCACAATGTGCTGTCACATCTATTATTTAGCTTGCTACAACTCAAACAGGTAGCCAGGCATTTCCCCTGCTATTTTACAGACTAGAAAACTGAGGCTCATAGATATTTTGGGCCTTGACTAAGGTCAAACAGATCATAGTTTAAGGAGTAAGACTTGAACTTAAATCTTTTGACTTTAAGCATTATATCTAGCTAGAATGCAACTTCATCCTACAATTTTCTGTAATAAAAGATTTCAGTATTTCATTATTTTTACTTAATTTTAAATATATATTGTCAGTTCAAAAACATAATTTTAGAAGTTAGAACTTTTAAGCATGTTATTATGTGTAGTTACATAAATAATTTCAGTAAACATATGGCACCACTAAAAAATCATCATCATCATCATCATCATCCCATTGATTGTCGATTTTCTCAAGTGGTCTCAGTAACATCTCCATTTCTCCTAGCCCTGAGATTTTAGAAGCCTCTCTTTACTCGCCCTCCCCTTTCAGAGTCAGGGGAATGAGATCCATCATTGTTACTGGTTTTGGCATATGAATACGCCACTGGGAGCTTGCCAGGCTCTCCCATGCGGGCAGGAAACTCTCGGTGGTGTGGCAGTTTCTCCGAGAGGGAGAACTAGGCTATAAGATGAGGAGCTTGGTTTTATAGTCTCTGGATGGGGGATCTGGGTGGAAGAGGCCCAGTCTTGATCCAAGCAGGCTTGGAAATCTCAGCCCCAGGTCCCGAACACTTGGGTTCCTCTGCCGGTTCCTTCATGCGTGAGGTTTGTCCAAATGTGTAGAGAGGGGCCTTGAGCATGGCTGTGGCTGGGTTCCGGAGGTCTTCAGCTGCCGAGGCTCTGCTTGAGGTAGGGAGGGCAACTCAACCCACCCCCTCTGCGAGGCGCTGGTGAAGACAGCCAGGCGCGGGGGCAAGAGACTGTGTCGCTCTCTTCCGGGAGCTAGGTTTTCTAGTCTCTGGATGTTGGCCATTGATGGGATTACACGGCTTTAAAATGTCATCTGTGAATCTCAGAGGTTTGTAAATCTCAAAGATTGTAAATCTCAGGTATTTACTATTTACTTGATAATGATGTGAAATTGGTCTTGACCAGCACATGACCTGAAATATTCCAGTTCATAAACATTTCTGCCGTTCAAGGATCCATGTTGACATACAGAAAAGTATGAAGGCTTTGTAACAGGGATCATTAATTTCTTTTTTTTAATTTAATTTTATTTAATTGAATCACTGTGAGATAGTTACAAGCTTTCATGTTTGGTTACAATCTTACAATGATCAAACACCCATCCCTCCACCAGTGCACATTCCCCACCACCGATATCCCGGGTATACCCCCCCTTTCCCACCCTTCTCCTGCCTCCATGGCAGACAATATTCCCCATACTCTCTCTCTCCTCTTAGGGACCATTAACTTCAATCACAGAAATTAAGAAAGAATTCTGAAACAGGTTTCTTGGAACCAAGTTTTGCCCTATGAATAGGCTTTCAATGAAGTGTCTTGTCTATTTGGAGCTAGGAAGAAGTATGGCTAGAGAACATTTTAGAAAGAAAGAAAAACAAAACAAAACAAAACAAAAGAAAACACAGTTGGAACACCGGCAAGTGGGAGGGTACTGGATTAACTAGCGATAATCTGGTGTTACTTCAGCAACGTACATACAATGGTATAGTGTAAGAAACAAATAGCACGGGAACTAGGGGAAGATCATGAGGCCATTCAATGTCTCCTCCCAATCGTTGGGCAGGTATGGGGGAGAGTGTCAAGATTTGGAGCGAGGGAAACAATTGGTTTGTGTCTGAGAAAGTTTTTTATTTTTTGGATTTATTTCTTTGTTTTTGCAGAATCAAATATAACTTTCCAATACAGAGACATTTACTTCTACTAATTTTTTGATGTTGTTAGTTTAATTGAGTATCCTCAACATCAGTGAAATGTCTGTCAAAATTATTATTAGTATAAGCATAACAATTGCACTATAAAGGATACTGTATCCTTGAAATTCAAATTTTTGGAGCGATAGCACAGTGGGTAGGGCATTTGCCTTGCACGTGGTCTACCTGGGTTCGATTCCTCCTCCCTCTCGGAGAGCCCGGAAAGCTACCAAGAGTATCCCGCCCCCACAGCAGAGCCTGGCAAGCAACCCGTGGCATATTCGATATGCCAAAAACAGTGAAAACAAGTCTCACAATGGAGACGTCACTGGCGCCCGCCGAGCAAATCGATGAACAATGGGACGACAGTGCTACAGTGCTACAGTTTCATTAAATGCAAATTTGAAATGCTTTCTGTGAAGAATTATTTTCAGTATCATAATCACTTGTACCAAGAGGTGACTGAGAGCAGCGAGGCTGGGCTGGGAGCATCTGTGTCCGAGGAAGTTTGCTCGAGGGGTCATTTGCAGTGAGGAAGAGAGAAAGCATATTCTTGGGGGGCAAGTAAGAATTGAGGAGGAAAGGGGGTCTCAGCTGGCAGAGATCTTAATGCTGTACACTCAGGAAGTGACTACAGGAATGCAAGAAAAACTCAAATACAATGTAGAGATTTCTGATTTTTAAGTGAGATCTGGAGTGAGAGGCAAATTAGCAAAAACAGACTTGTTTTGCTTATATTCTCCTAGACTTTTAGTTTGAGGGACAAAGCACAAGAATACTTTTTATTTTTTGGGGATAAAAAAAAAATCAAGCAGATACTGGGAGTTTTGTAGACTGATTTGTAGTCTACAGTGGCTGGGTAAGTTTTACTCTCTTTGGCCTTAAGCCCTCAAAAGAGGTCTCTTGCTGGGACATGTGTTCCAGCATCGCCTTTCTGTATTTTACAAGGGAATTGAAATGCACCACTTCAGAGTGAATTAGGAGTAAGTTTGTACATTTTTCTGCTTCGTGGAACTCAAATAGTTTCTCAGGGAATACATTCTCTGTTTTTTTTTTAACACCTTTCCCTTATTCCCCAAACAGATTACCACGCTGCGCTCATATTTCCCAGCGAGTCATCACAAGCTAGAGCGAGGGAGAGATCAGGCGCGGGGCAGGATAATTTTACACTTGAGACAGATATGTTGGATCTGAAGTTTTTAAACTCCTGAAGACTCTTGGGTACCAGGCATCTTTTGTGTGCCAATGCAAAACCAAGACAACATGGGAAGTAATCCCTAAAGGTATCTGGGCTTACAGATGCCACTTCAGAAGTCTTTTATTGCTCGGCATTTGGAAGCATTTTTTACTGTTTTCTCCATCACCGGTGCCACATTTGTAATATTTTTGTAATTAAAGAGAAATCTTTTGTTTGTATTCGACAGAACAAAAACTAAAGAAATGTAGATGCAATCTTTCTTAGGTTTCCTTATGAGACTTTCCTCCCAGTTAAAATCCCTTGGGAGTCCATTTCTCTTCTTTGCTACTCTTTCTTTTATAGCCCCAAACCCTGAGAATGTTCTAGCTCTATCATCCCTCAGTGGCCAACAGGAAAATTCTCTGCTCTCAACCAGGTTTCCCCGGGTATAACCTTGATTAATTTTATTTGGGAGTTGATGATGCTTCAGAAGTGATACCTACTTGAAAGAAGCAGGGATGTGAATCATATACATTGCAAGCAGACATACTTGGAAAAATGATAATAGGAGTTCCTTCTTGTCTTGAAGGCAGAGGAGGGCAAATAAAGGTCTAAGCCAGCCTGAACCCTACCTTGATGCATTTTATTTAAAAAAATAATTTTTATTATAGTTTAATAATAAAAGGAGAGTTCGCATATATGTTATTGATTTACAAAGTTATAGGATAACATAGCCTCAGGTAGTTTAGGTTTATTGGGTTACTCCCATCACAGTGCTCCCATTCCTCTGTGTTTATTTCTAACTTCTTTCTTTGTGTTCTGTTGACTTGTAAATATTGTTTTTCTCTTGTCCTTGAGTCCTTTGCATAGTTTATTCAGAGCCAAGTCCTTTTGTATGGGCACAGGAAGACTTGTAGCAAATGCTATGCTTTTGTAACCTGGAAGTCATTTGACTCTACATGATATTTTCCTCCTGGGCATCTGTTCTCTCCACCTAAGCCTCAGCTGCCCTTACTTCCTAGCACCCCCAAAAGCAGGGTCCCGATGAGGGATGGGATGGACCCAGGGCAACTGTGAATTATGTGCTACCCTGGCATCGAGATAAGCCTGGCCAAAGTGCCTAATGCTTAACTATAAGTTAAGAGCTTGGTCATGGACAAATGCTGACATGATCCAAAATGTAATAACTAGATTTGGACCCTGCTAGGGTTAGGAATGATTAATCTGGCCTGAGTGCTGTAGTCTGGGTCTGTGGCAAGATGTTGCCAGGAGAGCTGCCTTGCAAGCCTCAATGTATCTCTTGCTATGTCCATACAAAATAACTAGTATTAAGATGTTGATGGAGTTTTTGGACTAAGGAAAAGAGAAAAACACCTTAAGAGTTATTTTGCGCTCTTCCACCTTGCCGTGGCAGCCAACCCAGGCCAGCGCCGCCCCATCTCCCGCATCTTGAACAGGTGAGGACTAACCAGGAAAGGCTTCCCTGCACTGCGCGGACCTGGGAGAAACTGCGACCCAGCCAGGAAGATTCTGGGGGCGTGGCCTGCATTTCAGTGGGCGTGGTCTCAAAGTGGGCGTGGCCTTCTGTCGGAGCGGCCAACGCTAACTGGGCTGCAGATATTATCTCCACAGATATTATCTCTGACCTTAGCACAATAGGTATTCTCTATTTCTTTGAAAATCACTTTAATCATCTCAATCACCTATGCAAAATACCCACTAGCTTAGTCTAACTTTATACAACCTATCACTGAATAAGGGAAGCTTAGCACAAACAGAAACCCTCCTTCCCACAACAAGAGGGAACAGGAATAAAGAACCACAAAGCTCAGACTCTACACTTCCATATCAAGATGAAGAAGCAGTGAAAATCCCCTCCACCAAGAGAAGGAAATGAAAAGATTCCAGAAACATCATCAGGGGCTACTCACATCTACGACCGCTCAGATAAACAATTCAGAGAGGAAATCTGGAAGAGTTGACCTATTACAAGCAACCATGGAACAGACATCCAATAAGCTACGGGAGGAAATGAATGAAGCACTGCAACGGTCTACCAAGAAAATGCAGGAAGAAATGAGAGCAGAAATTTCAAACCTACGAACGGAAGTCACACAAATAAAGGAATCAGTAGATGAACTAAAAATCTCATTAGATGGCCTCAACAGTAGAATGACTACAGCCGAAGACAGAATCAGCGACCTAGAAGATGAGCTACAGAAAGCTTAGAGACAACAACAAATCATGGCCAAAGACCTCAAAATGGCTATAGAACGAATCAGAGCCCTGCGGGATGACTTCAAGAGGAACAACATTAGAATCATTGGAGTACCAGAACCACAGGGAAGTAACCCCAGTGAAAAAAACACAGTCAAAGACATCATTGCTAAGAAATTCCCAGAGCTGGAGAAGGCAGGCATCCAGATACAAGGAGTTTGAAGAGTGCCAGCAAAAAGAGACCCAAATAAAAAGACTCCAAGGCATATCATAGTCAGAATGACGGATGCTATGGATAGAGACACAATTCTGCAAGCAGCAAGGTCAAAGAAGGAAATCACATACAAAGGAGCACCCCTCAGATTTACAGCAGACCTGTCAGAGGAAACCCTCCGAGCCCGAAGACAATGGTGGGACATAATGAAAAAACTCAATGAAATGAATGCCTCACCTAGAATAATTTATCCAGCTAAACTCTCACTCAAACTCAAAGGAAACATACACTACTTCTCGGACAAACAACAGCTCAGGTACTTCATAGACTCAAAACCAAACTTGAAAGAAGGTCTATAGGGGCTACTGTGAGACAAGTAGGAGCCCCATAAGAACAACAAATCCCAAAGAAAGATGACACAAAATTCCATCACAATAATCTCTCTCAATGTCAACGGCCTAAATGCACCTATCAAGAGACACAGAGTGGCAAAATGGATCCGGAAATTAAACCCAACATTCTGTTGCCTGCAAGAAACTCACCTGAACAAACAGAGTAAACATAGACTCAAAGTCAAAGGATGGAAAACAATCCTGCAAGCAAACAATCCCCTTAAAAAAGCTGGAGTGGCCATCCTAATATCCGACAACATAGATTTCAGGTTGAAAAAGATTAAAAGGGATAGCGAAGGTCATTTTCTGTTTATCAAGGGATATGTACAACAGGAAAAAATCACACTCTTAAACATATATGCACCTAATGAGCGAACAGCTAAATATTTAAAACAACTCCTAACAGACTTCAAAGAGGACATCACTAACAGCACAATAGTAGACGGAGACTTCAATATGGCCTTATCACCTCTAGATAGATCGACAAGAACAAAACTCAACAAGGAAACACTGACTCTGAAAGAAGAAATTGAAGAGAGAGGCCTAATAGACCTATACAGGGCCTTACACCCCCAAAAGAAAGAATACACATTCTTTTCTAGTGCACATGGAACATTTTCTAAAATAGACCATGTACTAGGCCCCAGAACATACCTCAATAAAATCGGAAAAATAGAAATTGTATCAACCATCTTCTCAGACCACGATGCGCTGAAGATAGAAGCTAACCACTCACCGACACGGAGAATCAGATCAAACACTTGGAAATTAAACAATTCAATGTTGAACAATGAGTGGGTCAGGAAGGAAATCAAGGAAGTAATCAAAAAATACTTAGAAACAAATGAGAATGAAGACACGAGCTGCCAAAACCTATGGGACGCAGCTAAAGCCATGATAAGGGGAAAATTTATAGCTCTACAAGCATTCCTCAGGAAGGAAGAAAGGGCCCACATAGACAGCTTGACTTCACGACTCAAGACCTTAGAAAAGGACCAGAAAAAGGAACCCAAACCAGATCGAAGGAAAGAAATAATAAAAATTAGAGCAGAAATTAATGACATGGAAACCAAAAAGACAATCTGAAAGATCAATGAAACAAAGAGCTGGTTCTTCGAGAAAATAAACAAGATTGATAAACCGCTAGTAAGACTCACAAAGAAAGAAAGAGAGAGAACCCTAATAAATAGAATCAGAAATGAAAAGGGGGACATCATAACAGAAACCAGTGAGATTCAAAAGATCATTAGAGACTACTTTGAAAGTCTATATGCCACAAAACAGGAGAACCTAAAAGAAATGGATGGATTCCTCGATTCCTACAATCTCCCAAGACTGAACAAAGAAGACTTGGAATACCTGAATAGACCCATCAATGTTAAGGAAATTGAAACTGTAATCAAAAACCTCCCCCCAAACAAAAGCCCAGGCCCAGATGGTTTCACTGGCGAATTCTTCCAAACATTTAAAGAAGAACTGTTGCCTGTTTTCCTCAAACTTTTCCAGGGAATTGAAAAAACAGGAACTCTCCCAAACAGTTTCTATGAAGCACACATCTCCCTAATACCAAAAGCAAACAAAGACACCACTAAGAAAGAAAATTACAGACCAATATCCCTGATGAACACCGATGCAAAGATCCTCAACAAAATACTAGCAAATAGGATCCAACAACTCATCAAAAAGATCATACATCACGACCAAGTGGGATTCATCCCGGGGATGCAAGGATGGTTTAACATTCAGAAATCAATCAACATAATCCACCATATCAACAAAAGTAAAGATAAAAACCATATGATCATATCAATAGATGCAGAGAAAGCATTTGACAAGATCCAACATCCTTTCATGATGAAAACCCTCGCCAAAATGGGGTTTGGAGGAACTTTCCTCAAGATAGTCGAAGCCATCTATCACAAGCCTATGGCAAGCATTACCCTCAACGGGGAAAAATTAAAGGCCTTTCCTCTGAGATCAGGCACGAGACAAGGATGCCCACTCTCACCACTCCTCTTCAATATAGTACTGGAAGTACTTGCGATAGCTATTAGACAAGAAAAAGAGATTAAGGGCATCCAGATAGGAAAGGAAGAAATCAAACTCTCACTATTTGCAGACGATATGATACTATATCTAGAGAAGCCTAAAGCCTCTACTAAGAACTCTTAGAAACAATAGATTTATACAGTAAAGTTGCAGGCTACAAAATCAATACCCAAAAATCCATGGCATTCATATATGCAAATAATGAGGCAGAAGAAAGGGTCATGAAAAAAGCAATCCCATTCACAATTGTGCCCCAGAAAATCAAGTACCTCGGAATCAGCCTAACCAAGGAAGTAAAAGACCTCTACAAAGGAAACTACAAAACGCTACTCCATGAAATCAAAGAAGACATGAGGAAATGGAAACATATACCCTGCTCGTGGATAGGGAGAACCAATGTTGTCAAAATGGCAATACTCCCCAAAGCATTATATAGATTCAATGCGATCCCTATAAGGATACCCATGACATTCTTCAAAGAAATGGATCAAGCAATCTTAAAATTCATATGGAACAACAAACGTCCAAGGATAGCTAAAACAATTCTTGGGAAAAAGATGATGGGAGGCATCACCCTCCCCTACCTCAAACTTTACTACAAAGCAGTAACAATTAAAACAGCATGGTACTGGAACAAAGGCAGAGCCGTAGACCAATGGAACAGGGTGGAATACCCCTACACACAACCCCAAATGTATGATCATCTAATCTTCGATAAGGGAGCAAGAGATGTGAAGTGGAGCAAGGAAAGTCTCTTTACCTTATGGTGCTGGCACAACTGGACAACCACATGCAAAAAAATGGGCTTAGACCTTGACCTGACACCATGCACAAAAGTCAGATCAAAATGGATTAAAGACCTCAACATTAGACTACAAACCATAAGGTACATTGAAGACAAGGTCGGCGAAACCCTCCACGATATTGAAGATAAAGGTATCTTCAAACGTGACACGGAACTAAGCAATCTAGTAAAAACAGAGATCAACAAATGGGACTACATTAAACTAAAAAGCTTCTGCACCGCAAAAGATACAGTGACCAGAATACAAAGACTATCCACAGAATGGGAAAGGATATTTACACAATACCCATCAGATAAGGGGTTGATATCAATGGTATATAAAGCACTGGTTGAATTCTACAAGAAGAAAACATCCAACCCCATCAAAAAATGGGGCAAAGAAATGAATAGAAACTTTATCAAGGAAGAAATATGAATGGCCAAAAGGCACATGAAAAAAGTGCTCTACATCACTAATCATCAGAGAGATGCAGATCAAAACAACCATGAGATACCACCTCACACCACAGAGACTAGCACACATCCAAAAGAACAAAAGCAACCGCTGTTGGAGAGGATGTGGGGAGAAAGGGACCCTTCTACACTGCTGGTGGGAATGCCGACTGGTTCGGCCCTTCTGGAAAACAATATGGACGATTCTCAAAAAATTAGATATTGAGCTCCCATTTGACCCAGCAATACCACTGCTGGGAATATATCCCAGAGAGGCAAAAAAGTATAATCAAAACGACATCTGCACATGTATGTTCATCACAGCACTGTTTACAATAGCCAGAATCTGGAAAAACCCCGAATGCCCTAGAACGGATGACTGGTTGAGGAAATTTTGGTACATCTATACAATGGAATACTATGCAGCTGTTAGAAAAAAAGGAGGTCATGAATTTTGTAATTAAGTGGACCGGCATGAAAAGTTTCATGCTGAGTGAAATGAGTCAGAAAGAGAGAGACAGACATAGAAATATTGCACACATCTATGGTATATAGAATAACAGAGTGGGAGACTAACACCCAAGAATTGTAGAAATAAGTACCAGGAGGTTGACTCCATGGTTTGGAGGCTGGCCTCACATTCTGGGGAAAGGGCAACTCAGAGAAGGGATCACCAACTTTAATGCAGTCAAAGGCCATGTGGGGGAAGGGAATTGCGGGCTGAATGATGGTTAGAGACTGAGCACAGTGGCCACTCAACACCTTTATTGCAAAACACAACAGCTAATTAGAGAGAGAGAACAGAAGGGAATGCCCTGCCACAGTGGCAGGGTGGGGTGGGGGGAGATGGGATTGGGGAGGGTGGGAGGGATGCTGGGTTTACTGGTGGTGGAGAATGGGCACTGGTGAAGGGATGGGTTCCCGAACTTTGTATGAAGGAAGCATAAGCACAAAAGTGTATAAATCTGTAACTGTACCCTCACGGTGATTCACTAATTAAAAATAAATAAAATTAAAAAAAAGAGTTATTTTGCCTGCTGGCTGTGGGGAAGGGCTTTGGAATACCTCTAGGTGGGTTTCCTGTGAGCCTGGTGGGCCCTCAGGAAGGGCTTTCATATGTTGATTTTGCTACCAGACTGGGTGTGGCCCAAAGGGCAAGGTGGAGAGAGACAAGAAGGGGAGGAGACTAGTGAAGAGCAGAATCCAGAGAGCAAAAGGATGGAGGAATGAGGAGCTTGGAAGGAAGAGTGCGAGAGATGAGAGAGACGAAAGATGGAATAAATGGTAACTAATCAGCAACCAGCTTGGTCCTCTTTCCTTCACCTGCCCAATGCCATTGACCTCCCTGGGGTGGGGGAAGCAGCGTGAGACTACCGAACACGGGCGGCGGGAGACATGGAGCACTGCTGCTGCCTGCCCCTTTTTGTGATTACACACAAAGTGACTGTACCTTCATCACAACCAAAGTGACTGAGACCTCTGCCAGTGTCCCCATTTGATTGGACATACTTTCCCTTCCTTCTTTACCCCAATATGCTGTTTGTCTGTCTATCTTGGAACAAAGAGTGTATTCTGATATAACCGAGGAGCTCTGGGTCTGTCTTTAAGCTACTCTGGCTTGTGGCAGTGTAATTTGAAAAGCAAGTGGCTCTTGGGGCTGGAGCAATAGTACAGCGGGTAGGGCATTTGCCTTGCACGCAGCCGACCCGGGTTTGATTCCCAGCATCCCATATGGACCCCTGAGCACTGCCAGGAGTGATTCCTGACTGTAGAGCCAGGAGTCAGCCCTAGGAGTCAGCATCGCCAGGTGTGACCCAAAAACCAAAAACCAAAAAAAAAAAAGAGAGAAAAGCAAGTGGCTCTTGGCCCATTATAATCAGAGCCGTTGTCCTTCTGACCACATCTCTCCTCCGTGGCTGGCACGTAGATGCCCTTCATGTATGTTCTGGTCTGACTTCAGACCTCAGGGAACTCCAGTGATTCTAGTTCTGTGGAAGCAGATGAGGCATCTGCACTCTTCAGGGACAGAGAGTGACTGAGGCAGACACTCCTTTGGCATGCATACTACTTGGGTGATTCCCTATGGTTGGTTGGGTTTGGGCTGGAGTGCGTTGCCATAGGTTGTTGGTTCACTAAGCAGTGGTCCTATGACAGGAAAGGACTTGGATGCTTGCTCTGAAGATGGATTCAAGTCCCTGGGCATTCCATAATTCTCTAACAAGAGAGGGAATCATTGTCTCAACGGATGCTTTTGACACACACTGCAAGGAGGTGTTGAAATAATGAAAATTATACAGTTTTTTAAAAAATGTATTTTGAGGGGCCGGAGCAATAGCACAGCGGGGAGGGCATTTACCTTGCACACAGCTGACCCGGGTTCGATCTCCAGCATCCCATATGGTCCCCCGAGCACCGCCAGGAGTGATTCCTGAGTGCAGAGCCAGGAATAACCCCTGAGTATCACCGGGTGTGACCCAAAAAGAAAAAAATGTATTTTGATTGCCTAGTGCATTGGTTTTATTATTTTGATGATATTCCAGAGAGTCCCAGAGGACTTAATGTAGTATGTTGCTTAATACTGCTGTATCCTCAAAATCTACAAAATGTGATAGTCCAGGGTTTCTTCAGTAAAAATGAAAACAAATTATTTCATAAGAAAATAATTTAAATAAAAAAGAAAAATGATAAATGCCTAGGTATAAGTGACAACAGGAAAGATAACCTCTAGGGGTGAGCTGAGCTGGGAAGAGATGGACGTCACTCAGGCCCATGAAGAAACATTTTAATTACTATACGAGTATGTCAAGGTGTTTTCCTAATGAGAATTCCTTGGGCTAGTTCTCATTACATTTGTCATCTCTAAAATGGAGATAGTGATTTGGAGGAGGTGGGACATATCTGGCTGTGCTTAGGGTATACTCTGGGCTTTGTTCTCAGGGATCACTCCTGGCAGCACTTGGGTGCCATAAGCAGTGCCAAAGATTGTACGAGAATCCACTGCATGCAAGACAAACTCCTTAGCCTCGTCCTATCTCTCCTGCCCCAAATAAAGACATTTTTTTTTTGCTTTTTGGGTCACACCTGGCAATGCACAAGGGTTACTCCTGGCTCATGCACTCAGGAGTCACTCCTGGCGGTGCTCAGGGGACCATATGGGATGCTGGGAATCGAACCTGGGTCGGCCGCGTGCAAGGCAAAGGCCCTACTTGCTATGCTATCTCTCCTGCCCCAAATAAAGACATTCTAAACTATCATATTTGTATTATCATTATAAGACTTAAGGAAAAAAATCTACCTTAAGGTCACGTGACACTGTTAGTAGTTAATAAATATTGGTAAATGTTAGCTAACATGATTTATGCAAATGCTAATTATCGCTATTTTGCAAACCTAACCATGTTTGAGAATGACTGAGGTCACATGCCCATAGAAGTTTGAAATTTTGTTTATCTCTTCCATCGGAAGAGAAAAAAAACTGTCCCAGGAATTTATGTGAATAAGCAGGGTTTCCAGTCTACTCTCCTTGCATTGATATATTTCATTCAAATGAGCTTTTTACTGGTTGAACTTCCCTAAGTTTTGCCAACCATAATGTAATATGAAGAAAGAGGTCAGCAGAGCACAGAGGTGTCTTTGGCCTAGGAGGTGTGGGCCCTCAAACTCATGGCAAGGCCTCTGCTCTTAGTGGCTAAAAACGTTGAATAAAAGAATTGATAAGCACACTAGGGTTGTAGCACTGTCATAGCACTGTCATCCCGTTGTTCATCGATTTGCTCGAGCAGGCACCAGTAACGTCTCCATTGTGAGACTTGTTGTTACTGTTCTTGGCATATCGAATAAGCCATAGGAAGCTTACTAGGCTCTGCTGTGCGGGTGGGATACACTCAGAGGGACAGAGGAATCGAACCTAGGTCAGCGGCGTGCAAGGCAAATGCTCTACCCTCTGTGCTATCACTCCAGAGACTAGGGTTAAAGTTCCTAAGTAGTTCTACGTTATGGAGAAAAGGTATCAGATATCTCAATCACATTTAAAGAAAAAAATATGTGTATATGGTTCTGAGATTTAGATTCATATATCACAGTGCCTCCTTCTGATTAAATGATATAAAATCAAAGTGGCTTAGGTGTTTATTACTGAATAACTAGATTGAGCTGAACAGAACCATCTTGAGGACCTCAATAAGTGGCAAAATATTAAAAATAATTAGTGACTCCCATCTAGAAAGAAATCTTCGTTTCCCTTTCAATTTCCCAGTGGAACAAACACATTGATATCATGTGAAGTATGTGAGAGAATATTTTTATAAACCATACCTTGAATCAGTGAATCAAGTTTAGAGTTTCTCTCAGGAAAGGAAGAAGAGCAACCCGAAAGCAGGGAAAACAATTTGTGGGCTTGTTTATTTATTTATTTTTGCTTATTGTTTTTATTTGTCTATTGGACTTGCGTGTGTGAGGCCTGTGATCTGCCCCATCCTCAATCAGAGGGGAAGTTTGTTGTTGTTTGGATTTGATGGGTGTTCTGGAGGTGCTTAGAGGCTCCTTCTGACTACTAATGGGGTTTCCCCATGATGGTGCTCAAGAGATCACGTGGCACTGAGTCCCAAAACGGGGTTGGCCACATGCAAGAAAGAGCCTTAGCCCCTGTATGAATCTCTGTAGCCCAGGGGAGATCTCTTTAACATAAATCCAATGGCCCTGCTACTTGGTGCAGGAGCCCCCACCTGTGCACTCTACCCTGCCACTCTGCAGGGTCACATTAGAAACCTAATCCCAGGAGGGACCGGGCACAGATGGTTTCCCACTTTCTTTTCTCTTCTCTTAGTTTTTGTTTTTGGGTCACACCTGGTGGTGCCTTGTAAAAAACTAAGGCATGCCGAGGGGTGCATATACTCGCGGGCTCTCTGGGCGGCTCTGTCTCACCGCCCAGGTTCGGTGCTCCAGAACCACTGTGTATGGGCTGGATCGGGACAGCTGTTGGCCAAGGGTAGGCGAAGGAAGAATGAGGACCAAGCTGGTTGCTGATTAGTTACCATTTATTCAATCTTCCATCTTTCCCATCTCCTATACTTCTAGCTCGGTCCTCTCTCTGGATCTACTTCAGCCCTCTCACTTCTCTCCTCTCCTTCTACTTGTCTCTGCCACCTTGCTCTCTAGGCTACACCCAGCCAGGTAGCAAAATCAACATAAGAAAGCCCTTCCTGAGGGCAGGGCATTCCAAGCCCTTCCTGACTCTTAAGGTTTTTTTCCTTTCCTTAGTCCAAACACTTATCAACATCTGAATACTAGTTATTTTTGTATGGACATAGCAAGAGATACATTGAGGCTTGCAAGGCAGCTCTCCTGGCAACATCTTGCCACAGACTCAGACTACAGCACTCAGGCCAGATTAATCATTCCTAACCCTAGCAGGGTCCAAATCTAGTTAACGCTGTTTGGATCATGACAACACTTGTCCATGACCAAGCTCTTAACTTATAGTTAAGCATTAGGCACTTTGGCCAGGCCCATCTCAATGCCAGGGTAGCACACAACTCACCGCTTGCCATGGGTTTGTCCCGTCCCTCATAGGGACACTGCTTTTGAGGGTACTAGGAAGTAAGGGCAGCTGAGGCTTAGATCGAGAGAACAGATGCCCAGGAGGAAAATATCATGCAGAGTCAAATGACTCCCAGGTTACAAAAGCACAGCATTTGCTAAGTCTTCCTGTGTCCGTACAAAAAGGACATTGCTCTGAATAAACTATGCAAAGGACTCAAGGAGAAGAGAAAAACAGTATTTACAAGTCAACAGAACACTAAGAAAGAAGCTACAAATAAACACAGAGGAATGAGAGCACTGTAATGGGAGTAACCCAATAAACTTAAACTACCTGAGGCTATGTCATCCTACAGTGCCTGGGCCTACTCCTAGTTCTGTGCTGAGCTTCACTCCTACTGGTGCTCAGAGGACCAGATGGGGTGCCAGGGATTGAACCGCCGTCAGCCGGGTAGAAGGCCAACAGACCACCTGCTGTATATTGCTCCAGCCTTCTGGTTGGGGGGAGGGTGGGCTTCCACTTTCAGTTCTCTCCCACCACTAAATATCAGACCCCAGCAGTCTTCTCCTGAAGCATATTAAAGAAGCAATCTATCTGAAAATCGCTTACCCATTTCAAACTACTAATTTACAGACTGTCTTGATTTCCCTGGTCTCTTAATCCTCAGGACAACTCCGCCTCTTCATTCAGAATGATCTACTCTCATTCCCATTTTTTTTTTCTTTTTGGGTAACACCCAGGGATGCTCAGGGGTTGCTCCTGGCTCTGCACTCAGGAATTACTCCTGGCAGTGCTTGGGGGACCATATGGGATGCCGGGGATCGAACCCGGGTCGGCTGCATGCAAGGCAAACGCCCTACTCCCTACTCGCTGTGCTATCGCTCAGGCCCCCTCTCATTCCCATTTTATCGAGAGGAGTGAAGGCTAACTGATCCAAGGCTTCTCTCGTCTAGATACTTTTTTCCCTGCCTGTGAGTGAAATGTGAGGCTTTGAGCTGTTCACCAAAGGTTGAGATGGAGGCAGCACAGACAGGGGCAGGAGTATGACTGACCAATTCAGTACAAAAAGTTAGGCCTGCACTTTCACTCACCTCTACATACAGCTACACTTACACAGCTGATGGAGAATACCACAAAGGCCATCTTGCAAGTAAAAGCAACGTAGGCTCCAGGTTCACCATCTCAAAAATGGAGGTCTGGAGCGGGAGAGTTAAACGATTTAATCGTTGGAGACACATCCACAATGGAACAAACGCCCTTAGAGAAGCAATTTGGAAAAAGAGTGAGTCGGGCACCTTGGGGAGAAGTCAGAATTTTTAGTCATAAAACACCTGAATAAGACATAATTATTAGCCCCAAGCTTTATTTTAATGATGTACTATGTCTTACATATTATACCCACGGTTTGCAGGAAGATGCCAGCTGCTCAGAAGGAGCGGAACAAAGGGAAAGAAGGGCCATTTGTAATGAGTCTGGATCTTTGTACAACCTGTCATTCGGGTTGTCTGAAGCTCTGGTGCCCCCAAGGGGCTGACAGAATGTGATGGCAGATGCCATGGGACATCTGCTGGCAATCCTCTGGGCTGGGAGTGGCCCCCACTTTGATCCTTCCCTGTGTGTATTTCAGCAGGCGGTGAGAGAGATCAGGGATTTGTCCCAGGGAAAACTGACATGGTGATTGATGAGAAGAATTTGAAGACCTGGATTCAAATTCTGACTCTTAAGTTTGGCCTGTTCTAATCGGCAAATGGAATGGAATTTAGATACTTTAAAGGATGATGGTGACGATTGTGAAAGATTTAGTAAGTGAAAATGATTGGAAAATAGCAGCTTTTCTGAAGGGAAGGTGATTATCCCAGTGCCTTCTAGATCAAAAGCCATATCACCCACTTAATGTTTATTTGAACAATCAGTATTTTTCTTTTTAGTAATTATTTAATTTTTTACATTACAAAAATATATATTCTCTAGCCTAACTTGCTCAAGATAATGTGCCTTTGCTACTTAGTGAGTAGATAATTTTGTTTGAAGAAGTCATTTAGTGATTTGCTTTCGTACTTTTGCCTTAATTTCCAAAAATCTTTCACTTAAAATTATTTTGAATTTTTGGAAAAGAGCCAGATGAATGAAATCACTTGGAAAAGAACCAGATGAATAAAATCTTCCAATTAATCATTATTACCTCTAAGAAATCATTCATGAACACCTAATCTGATTTATTATTTCATAGTCAAGCTCCCACCTCTACTTTCAGATGTTCCTGTGACATCTGTACACAAATCCACCATTGCTCTTACCACTTCAAAATACAATGTACTTTCTATGGCTTTGATCTCATCCATTAATCAAAAACAACTTAAATATAAATTTATTTGTTTTTGTCTTTGTAAGGCCTGGCACAATTCCTGGCATATTATATTTACCTGGTGAGAGTGCTATTGTCATCAAATGACATATGAGCCAAGTAAAATGGCACAAATATTAGTGCTCTCATTAAGAAATGCAAAGAGGTAGGTTAATGATACCAGTGGTTAATTTATGAGTATCACAATATTCAGCCGTCAGGTTCTTTCCCTTTTCCATTCTTCTTTTCTGGACATTTCTTTGATGGCTGTGTTTCAAACAGCATCCTGCATGCTGTATCTTGTAGAAAATGAGGCTCCTCTACTTATTTTCTTTCTGTGTCTTTTTTGGGGGGCAGGGGGTGGGGGGTGGTTGATGGGTCATACCCAGAGATATTCAGGCTTGCTAGTGACTCGGTGCTCAGGAATCTCTCCTGGTGGTGCTCAGGAATTACTCCTGAATCTGTGCTAAGGGATCATTCCTGGAGATACTCAGGAGTACTTTAGGATCTGTGTTCAGGGGCCTTCATGGTGGTGCTCAAGGATTGAACCTGGGTCAGCCCCTGACAAGGCATGTACCCGCTATACTATGTGTACTACCTCTCTGATCCTTTTATGACTTTCCCCCCTCCACACCCTATTGGTAACTACCGCAGTAAGACTTCTTCTACCATCTCATTAGCCATAAATTAATCATGTTCCTACACTCAAATTTATCACTGACATAGGAATGGAGCTATCAGACTTGGCTTAGACTAATTAGAATATACCTCAGGGCTGATGGGGAACACTTTCTTTATCAAATGACCATTCAGTGGTAAGGTCAATGATTATTATGAAAGTTTAAGAACTGTTATTTCCAATATTTTCACCAAAAAAAATATTTCCAACTTGTTAAAATGAGTCTAACACAACATTTATGCCAATGCTATATCTTACTACAAAGGAAAAAATTAATATTTATAATGATCACTAAAAATTTTTTATTAATAGTTTATTTTTAATTAGTGAGTCAACGTGAGGGTACAGTTACAGATTTATACATTTTTGTGCTCATGATTCCCCCATACAAAGTTCGATAACCCATCCCTTCACCAGTGCCCATTCTCCACCACCAGTAAACCCAACATCCCTCCCACCCTCCCCAGTCCTGTATCTCCCCACCCCCCACTGCCACTATGGCAGGGTATTCTCTTTTGTTTTCCCTCTCTAATTAGGTGTTGTGGTTTGCAATAAAGGTGTTGAGTGGCCATTGTGTTCAGTCTCTAGTCTATATTCGGCCTGCATCACCCTTCCCCTACATGACCTCCGACCACATTTTACTTAGTGTTCCCTTCTCTGAGTTGCCCAGAATGAGAGACCAGCCTCCAAGCCATGGAGATAGCCTCCTGGTACTTATTTCTACTATTCTTGGGTGTTAGACTCCTAGTCTATTATTCTATATTCCACAGATGAGTGCAATCTTTCTATGTCTGTCTCTCTCTTTCTGACTCATTTCACTTAGTATGATAATTTCCATGCTGATCCACTTATATGCAAATGTCATGACCTCATTCTTTCTAACAGCTGCATAGTATTCCATTGTAAAGATGTACCAAAGTTTCTTCAGCCAGTCATCTGTTCTAGGGCACTCAGGTTTTTTCCAAATTCTGGCTATTGTAAACAGTGCTGCGATGAACATATAAGTGCAGATGTCATTTCGACTATACTTTTTGACTTCTCTGGGATATATTCCCAGCAGTGGTATTGCTGGGTCAAATGGAAGCTCAACCTCTAGTTTTTTGAGAATCGTCCATATTGTTTTCCAAAAGGGCTGAACTAGTCGGCATTCCCACCAGCAGTGTAGAAGGGTCCCTTTATCCCCACATCCTCTCCAACAGTGGTTGCTTTTGTTCTTTTGGATGTGTGCTAGTCTCTGTGGTGTGAGGTGGTATCTTGTGGTTGTTTTGATCTGCATCTCTCTGATGATTAGTGATGTAGAGCACTTTTTCATGTAATGATCACTAGAAATTATAGCATACTTATAAATTGTAGTCACTCACATGTATTACTTCTATTGGACTCTCAAGAAAGTGCTCTAAAGAAAATAAATGAAAACTATTATTATCGTTACGCTTGCTTTGTAGAAGATCAGTTCTAAAGTCGGTCTATACATGGGAAAAGCCATTTGCAAAGGACAAGTTCTTCAAAATGAAAGGTTGAACCTAAGCATTTCTACTTCCTCCTCCAAGATCCACAAGGATAAAACAAGTAGATAGTTGGGGGCAAAAGATAACCTCATATTTTTGGAAAAAGGAAAACCAGGCATGTGAGATAATTGACTTAGGACAGCAGAAAGAAAAGACACTTCAGTGTCTGGAGAGAAGGCAGCCACTTCAAACAGGATTTTCGTCACAGAACTGTAGAAGGGTCAGGAAAGGCAGCATCTGGAGCTGAGGAAAAAGAGATGAAGACATTCTGAAGCTCTGAGCTTCAGAATGCCTGGTGGAGAACAAATGTCCCTCATTCCCAGTTTCATGCCACATAGCTTGATTCCAATTTTCCAGACCCTGAAGAAGATCAGTTTCATCCATCAGAAGAATTGAGGGTAGATTTAGTCTCTGGCACAAACAGAGGGTGATGTTGAATCTCCTTGTTGAAAGCAGGGAGTACACTGGAACGCTGCTGCTTGAACTCAGAACCATCCCATCTCAGCTGCTCCGGTTGAAAGTAAGCGTTTATTCCTCTGAGCAAATTAAATAGGAAGAGAACATACTTAGGCCTTGGCATTTGTGGGATCTTCTGAGTGAGCCTTGTCAACTGTACAGACCTGCCAAGCTAATTTTTAGTAATTCACTCAAATAGCAATAGAAAATTAAGTCATATATTTGAGAAAAACTTCAAATATTAAGACAAAACTCAAGCACAATGATTGGGAGGGAATAGATGTAATGATGTATGCATAAGAGAGCAGTTTATTGTCAGGAGAAGAGAAGATATTGTCGTCATGAGACAAGGGCAGGATTTTATAAAAGGAAAAAAAGAATAAATAGATTTTGGAAACATACATGTACATATGGACTGAAGCAATAGCACAGCGGGTAGGGCCTTGCATGTGGCTGACCCAGGTTTTATTTCTCCGTCCCTCTTGGAGAGCCCGGCAAGCTACCGGGAGTATCCCGCCCACACAGAAGAGCCTGGCAAGCTCCATGTGGCGTATTTGATATACCAAAAACAGTAACAAGTCTCACAATGGAGATGTTACTGGTGTCCGCTTGAGCAAATCTATGAAAAACAGGACGACAGTGCGACAGTGCTACAGTGCTATACCTATACATCATAAATGTGTATATAATATCAAATGAAAGAATACTTCAACTTCAGCAAATTGTATCTTTAGAAAGAGAAGGGGTTTTTTTCTTTGTGTAATGTTTTATTTGCTGAGTAAAAAATATCTGGGGCAAATACAACACAATAGAGCATCGGGTACATAATTCTATAACCTTTTTATATTCCCATTTCTTTTTTCTTTTATTTTTTGGCCACACCAGCAGTGCTCAGGCCTTACTCCTGGCTCTGTGTGCAGGGATCACTCCTGGTATGCTCAGGGGACCATATGTGGTGCTGGGGGCTAAACCTGGGTCAACTGCATACAAGGCAAACACCCTACCCACTGCACTATCTCTCTGGTCCCTTCTATGCCCATTTCTTTGTTTGCAGCAAAATACAGGGTTGGAGTGATAAGTCAGTAGGCTAGAGTGCATGTGAGAGGTTCTAGTTTGATCTCCAGCACCAAATAGTCCCTTGAACGCAAATAGGTATAGTCCCCAAACCAATAAACCAAACAACAAACAATCTAGATTTAGGATACTTTATTTATTTTCTTAATATTGAGATAGCACAGATTCACTTTAAAAATTTTTGTTAAATTTTTCCTCTTTTAGAAGTCATTATGGAAAAAACACAGCATTCTGAGTTGTTGACATAGGTCTTCTAATTATATTGCTGGGAGAAGTAATCTTTCTGGTAATACTATTGTCATCTCCGAAGAATAGAAAATATAATGTTACTGGGTATAAAATGACAGTAGCACTAATGACATAGCAGTTTCTCAGAGCTAATTTTCTGCTGTCTCTTTTCCCTCTTGATCTGAACCAACAGCCATTTTCCTTAATATTGTGGTTTTTATGAATGTGCAGACCATGCTATACACTGAGGAAGCACCAATTAATCACTAGATTTCAGGTTATTTTGACCAACCTCTAGTCATATGCTTGGAACTCTGTTGACTGTAGCCTTGCAGTTCTGAATGGTGCACTGACCTTCTTGGTAGGAAGTGTTTTGGTTTTTTTTCACAAGTTTTGGTTCTGATATAGGGAGTTTGCATTTTAAAAAGACACAATCTATTAATCATGTATCTTTATTTAGCATCATGTAAAATATGATTTTTTAAATATCAGATTCAAGCTTTCAAAACCTTCCTTCCTTGCATGTAATCCAGTAATTTAACTTAAGAGATTAGCTTTTAGTTAGCAAGTACATTCTTAACGTTTAAAAGTAGATTTGAATGAAAAATATATTGAACTGATAATGCTTCATAACAATATATATTTTAGTTGTCCATCACTATAAATCATCATGTGTATATATATATGTATTTATATATGTATATTAGGCTTGCTATACTAAAATTTAACTAAAGACTCATACAGAGATCTGCTTACATATGAATTCATTAGCCTACTTGATGGTCAACTTCTCTAATTTTTTGTTTGAGTCTCATTGTTGAGTATGACCTTTTTGCCTAAATCATCCTCATTTTGAATTCTTGATGATTTCCAGTATGAGATTTTTTAAAAAAGCATGACAGTAAGATAAAGATCTGTATAAATCAGTTTGAGAGGATACATAATTCTCCTAGTTTTTTGTAAGTTGAGAGAAAAAATTTAATTTATTATTATTGTTGTTATTAATAATAATTTTTGCTTTTTGAAGCCACAACCAGTGATGCTCAGGAGTTGCTCCTGGCTCTGCATTCAGGGATCACTCCTGACAGTGCTCAGAGGACCATATGGGGTGCCAGGAATGGAACCAGAGTTGGAAGCTCTCAAAGCCATCCATCTGTACTACCCATTGTACTAGCTCTCTGGCCCTTGAGAAGAAATTTTAAAATGAGTCTACCTTATCAAGTTTCTTTCTTTAAAAAATTTAAAAATTGTTTTCCTTTTTATTGATTCACCGTGAGATAGTTACGAAGCTTTTATGTTTGAGTTTCGGTCATACAATGATTAATCACCCATCCCTTCACCAGTGCACATTTTTCACCACCAAAATTCCCAGTAGCCCCCCTCATTCCAACCCCTCCCCTGCCTGTGTGGCAGACAATTTCCAAAATACTCTCTACTATGATTGTGCTCAATATTTTGACACCAGCCCCACCACCACTCAAACCTGCTGAAAAGGCAATGCTAGACAATTTGTTTTGTGTTGCTTGTCATGGATAGCATATAATGCTCTTGGAATTCTAAAATTTTAACAATCACAGTCTGGAGAGATCTCTGCAGTGAGCTGCTTGGTTCCAAGATTCGTTTGTGTGTCTCTGGATCATGGCTGTGTAGGAGCTTAATAGGTAGCTGGGGGCAGTTCTTGGGCATCATCTCAGAGTCCTATCAGGATGGGGTGAAGGAGAAGGGCCAGCTCCTTCCCTGTCCCATGAGGCCTGTGTTTTCCGCTTCTGCTCCCACATACCTGGACTTTTTGCTGGGTTCTAGAAGATGGCGGCTGCTGGGATTCCTTGGAGGCAGGTGGAGGGACAGCGCCTGCTCTCCTCTGGAGTGGCCTGGTGGAAGTGGCCGATTGCAAAGTCCAGAGACATCTCTGTAGTGAGCTGCTCGGTTCCTAGATTTATGTATGTGTCTACCTTACCAAGTTTCTTCAAGGACATCATCTTAGCTTTCAAAGAAACATTTGTTCTTGAACTTGTTTTATAAGCTTATGCAATATTTATCAAGATCAGATAATAACTGAGATCATGGGAAAGTTTATGAATAAATGCACATGCTACCAACCCGGAGGAAAGAAAACAAATGGGCACAGGAAGAGCAGAGCAAACTTTCAGATGTTCTACGTACTGTTGGCAATGCAGGTAGATTTGCTGAGAAAATGGAAAACATGGTGACTCTGATGAATTAGTTAATTAGAAGTTGGTTAAAATGGCTTCTATATTTTTATCTGTCTGGGTATAATTGCCACTAATAACTGTAAGCTCTTAATGGAGGCGATCAAAAATATACTTTCTCTGAAAGTGCAATGTGGTTTGTGTAACTTTCCAGACATAAATGATTTTAAACAAATCTCCACTTTGTTCCACATGACAGAATAGAAATGTTCATAATCGCTTAGAGAAAAAAAGATAATGTTTTATGTGTCACAGGAGGAAAGTGTAAAACAAATATTTCACATTTTTTCTCTAGCTCATTTATTGTTTTGATTTGACTCAAATAACCTTTTCTTGTTATTGTAATCGACTTCCTAATGCATCTTCTCAATGGCGTGGGCAGATACACAGAACTTTATATGCATGAATAATATAAGTTGATATAGCAATATATTTTCTTTGTTTTCACATTACATATACAGCACAAATCCTAATAAAACTAGACTGGAATATGTTACAAATTCATTTGGTTAGTATTCAGTTACCAAGAGAGTGAATAAATATATATGATTTAAATTAAGAATGTGCAGTCCATTACTTACATGCCACCTCTTCTACTTTATTTTGACTTTTGCACTTATCATGTTTTATTAACACTTTGAAGTTGTAAACATGAATAGAGTGAGAGTCCTGTCACAGAGTTGAGGTTAGGGGATTGTTTTATATTGGAATAGGAAAACCCTGAATTTTTTTTTCTTTTTTGGTTTTTGGGCTACATCCAGCTGTGCTCAAGGCTTACTCCTGGCTCTGTGCTCAGGACCACCCCTGCTGAGGTTCGTGGGACCATACCAGGTACCACGGATTGATTCTGGGTCAACCACAGGCAAGACAAGTGCCTTACCTGCTGTACTATCTCTCTAGTCCTAGTAGAGAAAATTTTCTAGGTGCAATGATTGAGGACATTGCTCAAAGGGAGGCTTCTTGCTTTCCCTGGTGTGTGTTGATGGTCTGACCCAGTGCATCACTAAGAGTGCCCAGTAGACTTATACCTTGAATCCATTTCAGTCATTGTCATCCCATTAAACTTTGTTTTATAAGCTTATGCAATTTTGTTCGAGCGGGCACCAGTAACGTCTCTCATTGTGAGACCTATTGTTACTGTTTTTGGCTTATCGAATACGCCATGGGTAGCTTGCCAGGCTCTGCCATTTGGGCTCGATACTCTTGTTAGCTTGCTGGGCTCTCTGAGAGGTCGAGAGCATGAAAGGCGAATGTCCTACCTCTGTGCTATTGCTCCAGCCCTCCATTTCAGTACTGTTAAAAATTCTAACTTCATTCACCAACCAAAACCTTCCAAATAATATTGGTAACCTTCCTCAAACTTAAAAACCCGAATTCTAATTATGGAAATTTTACTTATATTTTAAAATGTATTTTCATATTTTATTAAGTTTTATATCTTCAAGATGATTTATTGAGCATGAGCATGGTTGCTCAGCATAAAATTGACACAAGGTCACTGTCTTCCATGACACACAGGGAATTTTCCTGGAAGGATAGAAGATGTCAAAGACACAGGCACATACCAGCCTGGAGAACCATTTGTGTGAAATGTGGTCTTAGGGTTTAAATTGTCATTAAAATAGGCCAGTGGCTCTCTAAGGTAGTTCTCAATCAGAAACATTAATTTTCCTCGAGCTTTGTTAGAAATGCAGTCTCACAGATTCTGCCCAAACCAATCAGAAACTCTAGGGTGGGTCCCAGTAATCTCTATTTTGTAAACTTCTAGGTGATCCTCATATACGCAAACTTTTGAGAAGTGCTCAAATGTGTATAAGTATACAACATATATAAGTATGTAACATACTTATATATATTAAGTATAAGATACAAGACATATTTGTATCTTATACTTAAGATTTGTATCTTGTCTTATATTTGAGATATAAGTATATACTGTCACTGTCACGTCATCCTGTTGCTCATCAATTTGCTCGAGCGGGCATCAGTAGCGTCTCCATTTTGAGACTTGTTGTTACTGTTTTTGGCATATCAGGTAGCTTGCCAGGCTCTGCCGTGCTGGCAAGATACTCTCGGTAGCTTGCCAGGCTCTCCGAGAGGGGCGGAGGAACCCAACTGGGGTCAGCTGCGTGCAAGGCAAACACCCTTCCCGCTGTTCTATCTCTCCAGGCCACATACAAGGTACTTAAAAATCAATGAGAATTTCAAATGGGTATTCAAATAAAGACCCATTTGAAAGAAAGTTCAGGGTCTGGATTAAGAATCCTACAGAGTAGAGCATCAGGTTCCATGAACATGTGAGAGCCTGAGTTCTACCCCCAGCACAAAATCACCATACATGGTATTACAGATTGAATGTCTATGTGTCTTCAAAATTCCTGCTCGGAAGCCGAATCCCTAGTGTGATATTTGAAGGTAGGACCTTTGGGAAATAATGATGCCAAGAGTGTGGAATCTTCACGACTAGAATTATTATCCTCATAAAAAAGAATCACAAGAGCTTCCACTTCATCTCTGTCCTATCTGTGATGTGAGGATAAAATGAGAAGACCATTGTCTGCAAGCCAGGAAATGGGTTTTCATTAGACACAAATGTCAGCATCTTGATCATGCACCTTCAGTCTCCAGAACTTTAAGAAATGAAAGCTTGCTATTGAACTATAAGAAGTGAATGTCTGTTATTGATATGTTTACTACAATGGCCCAAGCAGACTAAGACCTGTGGTCTGAAGACTTCTGATACTCTGGCGGAACAACTAATAGAACACTTGGCCACATGGTAGTTTTCAGAACTTATATGTCAACCCATGAATACAGGAAAAAAATAGAGAAGAAAGGTCACCTACTTACTTACATGTTACTATTTAAGAGATTCCTATAACATGGTATTACAGCACCATATGGCTTGGAAAATCAGATTTGATGGGTGTTATTAGGGGAAAAGCCCTTTATAGATAGGCATCACTGAGAAACAAAGATAGAGAGAAGTAAGTGCCTATCAAATGCCAGGCACATCCCTTTGCTCATCCCTGTTTTCACAGTTATAAAACAAATCTCCGAAGAGAAAAATATAACATTAATATTAGTTAATCCCTAGGGAACAGTGATGATCAAGAATGGCAGACCCAGTTTCTGTTTCTGAAGTTATAGGAATGATTTTGGTTCCAGCCCCCACAATTCCACTGTCAAACTAAATGTATTAGAAGAGGAGGGATGAAGGGGAGAAATTTCCCATCACTAGTGGTTAGATAACCCAAAGAAAGCAGACTGATTTCCAATAGCACACGTGTTAGTACACAGGCTTTATATACCTCTGATACCTCAGGTCTCAGTATGTGTGGGAGTATTTCAAAGAAAATTTGTAAATGCTAGGGATCCCATAAAATATGAAGATCCTTGATTGCTGGGTTCACACATAGGAAGAAGAGCTCCTTGTTGAGGTTGTGTCTCTCAGGAAGTGCCACAGAATTGCAGTCTTAAAATAGAGGAATGAGGAGCATTTCAGTGTCTAAGAGAGAAAGAAGAGCAGCTAATACCCTAGTCTCTCTCTCTCTCTCTCTCTCTCTCTCTCTCTCTCATTCTCTTTTGCTTTTTGGGTCACACCTGGCGATGTACAAGGGTTACTCCTGGCTCATGCACTCAGGAATTACTCCTGGCGGTGTTCGGGGGACCATATGGGATGCTGGGAATCGAATCTGGGTCGGCCACATGCAAGGCAAATGCCCTACCTGTTGTGCTATCGCTCCAGCCCTTACCCTAGTCTCTTTCCCAGAAAGATGTAAGAGAACTTGAGTTGGGGAGAGTCCAGGGGTTGACTTTTTCCTCTCTTTGCATCTGACCTCCAGAGAACTGCCAGGAAGTGATTCCTGATCAGTTTGAAGTAAGTCCCAAGCATTGACAGGAATGGCTCTCAAACCAGTCCAAAACAAACTAAAAAACCAAAATAGCAACAAAAAGCAACACAACTTTTTGATTTTTTTCTAAGAGATGTCTCAGCCATGCATAAGAAAATCACTCTTGGGCTGGAGAGTTAGTACAAGGGTTAAATCTGCATGCAGTAGACATCAGTTTGATCCCCACACCACACACGTGGGGCCAGAGGTAAGCCCCTGGCATAGGGCCAAATATCCCTCCCCCAAAATAAAGCAAACACCAAGAAGGAAAATGACTCTGATTCTTCTCAGCCACTATGCAGGGGAAGTTGTAGCAAGAGAGCAAGAAATGCTTTCCCCCACTATCCCACACTAAAAATGACAAATGACAAGTTACAAAAATTACAAATTCTCCTTGTTCTTCTCAGCAGTGGATACATTCTATGCTTACAAGCATTTGTCAGAATGTGGCTGAGTGACTGAAGAGCGGGGAGGCAGCTCAGTGGGGTCGGAGAGAGTTCTGCGGGGAGAAATGTCCACTCTGCTATTCTCAATGGAACCAATTTACTAAATTTAGAATTCATGAGTGGTAGGTTCTTCCATGGGAAAGAGTGCAGGCTCAACCTAAGATGGCAGATGCAGTGGGGATGAAAAAGAGACAGCAGAAATGTGCAGAAAATATAGAGAGCACTGCACTTACATTAAAGTGAAATTGGTGGGACTGGAGCAATAGCACAGTGGGTAGGGCATTTGCCTTGCACACGGACGACCCGGGTTTGATTCCCAGAATCACATATGGTCCCCTGATCACCGCCAGGAGTAATTCCTGAGTGCAGAGCTAGGAGTAACCCCTGTGCATTGCCGGGTGTGACCCAAAAAGCAAAAATGAATAAATAAATAAATAAAGAAAGTGAAATTGGGGGAAATTAACTGAACTCTTTGAGGTATCAGTTTTTCCTAGTGGTTTAGAATAAGTTAATTTGCATAAGAATTATCAAGTCCAGAGTGATAATACAGTGGGTTGGGCATTTGCCTTGCACACAGCCGACCTGAGCTCCATCCCTGGCGGTGTCCTGTAAGGATCCCCAAGCATCACCAGGAGTAATTCCTGAGTGCAGAGCCAGGAGTAACCCCTGAGTATAGCTGGATGTGACCCAAAATGACAAAAAGAAAAGAATTTTCAAGTTTCCTTGTTGCTTGAGCTTTTAGCACTGCACTGTAGCACTGTCATCCCAATGTTCATCGACTTGCTCAAGTGGGCACCATAACGTCTCCATTGTGAGACTTGTTGTTACTAATTTTGGCATATCGGATATGCCACAGGTAGCTTTTCCAGGCTCTGCTATGTGGGCAGGATACTCTCAGTAGCTTGCCAGGCTCTCCGAGAGGGACGGAGGAATCGAACCCAGGTCGGCTGCATGCAAGGCAAACGCCCTACTTACTGTGCTATCGCTCCAATTACTATTACATGCTTGGTAGTTATATTTTTGGAGTCTCTGCCAAACTTGATTAAAGAAAGTTGTATTTAAGAAAAATAGTCTCAGGATGAAGAGTTGGTTTTGAAGTAACATTAGGATATTGGTGGAGGGACTTGGGCACTTTGGTGGCAGTGAGGAAGAGGCAAATATGTGCATCTATACCATAGACATCAACACTATTGTAAACACGGGACTAAACAACAACAGTTACATTTAAAAGTTGAATTAAGACCTATAATAAAATGAATGAATGAAGGCATCTAAGGAACATGATTTTCCTAATCTTAAACCACTGAAGGCCACCAAAAAACTTATGCATGACTATGTTATCATAATTTTCCTTTAAGAAATTTTAAACTTTTCTATAGTCATGGGTTTTATGATTTATTATAAATGAAAGTTATCTGAAAAAGAACTTCCTCAGTTGTACAGGAACAAACAACAAAACCACTTATATTTTGTTGTTATCAAGGACTTGAGTTCATTACTTTCCTCAGCGTACTCTGTTTAAGAGTCTACTTGAGAACATAGCTTAAAGATTTAATGCTTAGAAATACATTGTAACTTCAAGGATACTGATGTTTCCTCTTTGTGATAATAAAATTGAAATGCCATATTATGTTTTCTTCTGTCTTGATTCAATAGATACTCAGAGTCAAATGTGTTGATTATTCATACTAATGCTATAGTATTCAGAGTTAGCATATCTTGCTTGCTACCTATAATCTTGACTGCCTATTTTTCTATTTTATTAAGCTTGTTTAAATAACTTTGATTATAAACTACCACAAACCCTGATTATTATTGCACGCTACTCCTTTTGTGTTTTAGATTTGGGAAATTAAATTGCTGCTAACTCCATTAATGATTAATGGATTAACATGTCCTCACCACAATAACTTTTTAACCTGCTTGACATTAAGAATGAGTTAATTTTGTTATTCAAATTTTACACCAAAATTACTCATTCTCTCTGATTACAGAACTCAGATCAATGATGTAAATAGCATAGAAAGCATTTACATTATTTGCTCACAGACATGACCCAAATTCTTTATTTTCCAGTTATTTATAATGATTTCCATATAAACCAAGAAATTAAAATTTCTACTTACCTTTATTCTTTGTTCCTTGTAAAAACTGAGTGCATCTAATCTGCTAAATGTTTAATTGAAGAGTAGTTTTTCTTTTTAGTTCAAGTTAACAAGTTAATTTTACTATGATCTGAATCAAATTTCCCAGGTAATGTATTTTGGGGAACTTAGTGTATCTATTGACTAAGATTCAGAAGTTAATTTATGCCTTTTAAGCACTAAATACTATATCCAAAACCTTTGAAGTGTGTTCCTTTAGGAAATGCTCCTTTAGGAAAGGATCCTAGAACTGAAGTTTGAAGTTGACATCAGTTTAAGGGAAGAATATTATAAAAGTAAGTATTGTTTGCATAGTTGCAGCAACAAGGGGAAAATTGCAGAAATTCTCTCTTTTGGTGTGTGCAGTAGGTATCCCATGAGAATCCCTTGATAACATTCTCATTCTCTTTAGGAAATGAATGAAGTTATTAGACTGAATTTAGTGAAGGAATCCCTGACTGAGAAGGGAATTGTTAGAAAGGATGGTAAAAATATATATCTCTTCTAAAACATGATAGAAAAGCAATTTTCTATGTTAAAGACTCTTGAACAAGGAGACGTACACACAACAGGTAAGAAAAGCTGCAAGAAAAGCTGAAGCATCCAATTGCCATTTCAATTGGATGCATCAGAGAATTCTCCAAAATGTGGATTATACTGCTTAACTACAAGAGTCCTATTGCCTAGTTTTGGCATCTATCTGTCTCTGCCATATGGAGAAGGAGGATATATGGAATAGAATGAATGGGATTGACTATAATTCCGAGGCCATCAGACTGTCCAGTATGCATTCACTTATCTCTTGTCTGTATTCCACGTGAATCTAGGAATCTCTTTGTTGGCATACCTCTGATCAGGCACCCCATTCTACATGACCTCTTTCCACTCAGTCACATAATTAGAGTCATGTGTCTTCAGCATTTCTTGGGCAAACTAAGGAAGAAATATGCTTATACTAATTAATGTGCTAATTGGGGCTAATTGCAATGACCCTATCCAGCCTGCCTACTGCTGCAAATAAAAAATTCAGTATGGAGACCCAAATTTTAAATTAGACTCTGATAGCTCTGTATTAACCATGAAGTTGAGTTAATTTTGTTGACTATAACTCTACTCCCTATTGTTTTTTGGCAATTAACTTATTTTGTGTCTCCCCTTACACTTGACTGATTTTCTTTCTTCCTGCTGACTCTGCAAACAGCTGGGAAAGGGAGAAACACCATGTACTGGCATGAGGGCATAGGGGTTTAAGTTCAACTCCGAATCTCATGACTTATGACCTGTTATATACCGTTCATACTTTCAGACTCTCACTTTCTTGACCTATCTCACTTATAGAAAAATCTTTTTTAGGGGGCTGGAGCAATAGCACAGCGGGTAGGGCATTTGACTTGCATGCGGCTGACTCAGGTTCGATTCCCAGCATCCCATATGGTCCCCCGAACATTGCCAGGGTTAATTCCTGAGTGTAGAGCCAGGAGTAACCCATGAGCATTGCCAGGTGTGACCCAAAAAGCAAAAAAAAATCTTTTTTAGCCTTGAATACCTGGGCAGGCTGATTCAAAGATGAAAAAGGATGTTCTTTATATACAAGTTTTTGCATACTGTAGAGTATGTTGTTTATGAAAGGATTTTTTAATAATTATAAAATATTGTCATGGCTTTGTATCCTATAAAGTATTTTGCTAGAATTTAGGAAATATTCTCATAAAAGAATATTCTGATAAAATTTGGGAGAGAAACCAACCAGATTTATTTCTTTCAAAGGTGTCCTGTGTTCCTAAAGTAGTAAATAAGTAATGATGATAATAAATAAATCTAGGAATTAAGTATTTATGTATAATACTTTACAACTTCATTTAGTGGAGCATCTTTCATGCCAACTATATCCCCAAACAGATTACATTCAATAAAGACTTACAGTGATAAGCAATAAATACTAGCAGTGAGAGACAGACATTGAGATAAACAGGCAAGGGAAAGTGCTTCTCAGCTAAATTCTGAAAAGAAATGAAGAATTTAGGGGTGAA
Source organism: Sorex araneus (assembly GCF_027595985.1). Classification (NCBI taxonomy): domain Eukaryota; kingdom Metazoa; phylum Chordata; class Mammalia; order Eulipotyphla; family Soricidae; genus Sorex; species Sorex araneus. Next base: position 274,322,469 of record NC_073302.1, on the reverse strand, counting down.
GAGACCCAGGAGAGAGACACGCCAATAGCCCAAAACAATTGGAGATAAAGTTCTCACACTTAATTTTCTGTGTAAAAAGCCTGAGGCACTAAGTTTCAAGGCCTTGAAACTCTGTCTGGGTCATTTCAATGGCAGCATGTCTTCATGTGGGGGAATGAGAGAGATATTAAATTTGAGAAAGGTAAATTCCAACTTCATGGGAATTAAGGGGTAGGTGGAGGCAGCCTTTCATAAGTGACTTTTGCTCTGGTCGATAGAGAAGCGAGAACTATGGAGTGATATTTTATCCCCTGAAATTCACATAGAAAGTGCAACTGTGAAGTTCATCACTGAGAATCAGCTGGAAATGTGATTTCCAGTTCGGAGTGAGAATTTCTGAAGAAGCTCAGAACAAACTGATATACTCCCCCAAGTTTGCTTTTGGTTCAACCAATTTTGACACCATACAGTAACTTCCTTAGATGGTTGACTTTCTAGTAGGCATATTCATAACATAAGCTTCTTGAATACCCTCGTGTCTGTGTATGTGTGTGTATGTGCATGTGAAAGACATAGAGAGAGAGAGAGAGAGAAACTTATTTCATTCTTTCTCTCTCCCTTCTCTATAAGCCATCAGAGGCCTTCTTTAACTTCTGTCTTTGTGCATACTCTCATCTGTCTGTCTGTCTGTCTGTCTGTCTGTCTGTCTGTCTGTCTGTCTCTCTCTCACACACACACACACACACACACAAGCACATTCATTACAGTCATCTTGAGTGAAATACTTATGAGGGGTTAGCCAATGTTATTTTCGGATTTAGTGACGGTGGAAGTTGCAATGAGTGTTGCCTCTCTCTTAGCTCACTGGTTAGTTAGCACAGCAGATGTTTCACTGTGGCTAGGCTGATTGACCCATGACCAGAGGTGAAACTGTTTCTTTGGTCCTGTCTATAATGTCTACTATAACCTCTATCATTTCTGTTCTTTTATTTCCTTTTGAAACTCTTATGATAACACAGCACTTTTGAATATATTTCAAGTATTCAAGTATGCTACTGGCTATAATTAAGTTCTTTCAGCCATTCTATTCCAATTCTTCTTCCCAAGGTTTAATATCTTAGAGATTTCTAATCCCACTGGGCCAAACTTAGTATAGAAGTTGTCAGCAGGAATGCAAATTTTTGTGCTCATCCCTAAATATTTCCAATCAAACAACTATTTTTTTTTCTTCTTCTCATGATTGCATAGGAAAAAGGAAAAATTTTTTAGGACATTTAAAAAGGCCAAAAAAAAAATTAGTCACAAAATCTGAAGAATCATACCAGAATACAAACATGTAGTGATTGGATGAAAGAAAAATATTGAAAACTTTCAGTATCTGAGAAATTTTACCTTTTGTCATTGAGGTTTTTCTTTTTTTCATCCTTTGTCATTGTTTTAGCCAAACTGAAAATTCAGCCATGAAATAAACTGAAAGTATATTGGTTGTTGATTTTAACTTTTTAATAAAATATTTATAAAAGTTAAGACAATGTGTTTGCAATATCATTATTAATCAAAAGATTCAATAAGTTAAATGGAAGATATTAATGTATTTATATTTTTTCATACCAACGAAATTCTTCTTTGAGTTCTCTTAAGTTTTATTGTAGGCGCTGTGGCTTACAATGCTACTAATGATAGGTGTCCGTGCATAACACGTTCCCTCACCACACTGGCCCAGTGTGTCCATTTCCCTTCACCCTGGTCTCAGTGTCATCCTTATCTTAATCCATGCCCCCTACCCCCACTCTCTGTGGTAGCTTCCTTTTGAAGTTCTCAATTCCTCTTTTTTTTTTTTTTTTTTTTTTTTTGCTTTTTGGGTCACACTCGGCGATTCACAGGGGTTATTCCTGGCTCTGCACTCAGGAATTACCCCTGGCGGTGCTCAGGGGACCATATAGGATGCTGGGAATAGAACCCGGTTCGGCTACGTGCAAGGCAAATGCCCTACCCACTGTGCTATCACTCCAGCCCCCTCAAATCCTTTTTTGATATACTCCTACTATTTTCTTTATATCCCACATCTGAGAGAGATCACTCCGTATCTCTTTGTTCCTCTCCTTTTTTGCTAACTCTACTCAGCATAATATTCCAGATCCAGCCACGGAGCAGCAAATTTTATGATTTTATCTTTTCTTATGACTGCATAGTATTCCACTGTGTATATGTACATAATTTCTTTATCCAGTCATCTGTTCCTAGACACTTGGGTTGTTTCCAGATTTTAGCTACTGTAAATAGAGCTACAGTAAAGATAAGTGTGCAAAGGTTTTTTCTGAATTGGTTTTCTTTTGCTCTTAGGGTAGATGCCAAAAAGTGGACAGACTGGTTTATATTGGAGATATATTTCTAGCTTTTTTGAGGTGTACACTTATTTTTCATTTTTTTGGTTCTTTTGTTCTCATTTGTGGGGCTGTCCAAGTGGTACTCGAGTGGGGCTTTGGAGCTCTTGCTGGTAATCTCAGTTAGTGGGGCCCCATTCCATGATTGGGTCACCCATGACCACACTAGCAGTGCTTGTGGTTCTTCAGGACTGTACCTGGTAGTACTTTGGGGCCAGGTGGTGCTGGGATTTGAACTCAGGTATCTGGGAATGCAGCATGCATCCCTGACCACTGAATTATCTCCCTGTCCCTCTTAGGGGTTTTTACTCTAGTCTCAGGCAGTACATATATATATATATATATATATATATATATATATATTTTATTGAATCACCATGTGGAGGGTTACAAAGTTCTCAGGATTATGTCAGTTATACAGTACTCAAACACCCTTCCCTTCACCCGTGCCCATATTCCATCACCAACCACCCCATTATACCTCCCGCCCCCCCAGTCCCCGCCCTTGTAAGTGATAAGTTTCACTTCATTTATGCTTTATCTTGGTTACAGTCCATGTTTCAACACATAATTCACTATTGTTGCTAGGGTTTCCCCCCAAAAAAGAGAAGACAGTCCCACTGTCAAGGAAGCATTTGATGGCTCTCTATTGCTGAGAATGTAGAGATATTAAGTCCCGCTGTTTGTTACATAACTTTTCTATTTTTTTCCCCCCTCGTCCCGCGCCACCGAGATCACGCCTGTTTAGTAATCACCACGCTGCCTGACAAAGGGAAAACAAACCAAAAGAGATGTTTATTTCTTGTCATCAGCCGGCGTGGGGCTCTGGCTTAGTTGATAGTCTGGTAGAATGTCTGCAAGCAGTTTCTGGAACCAAAAGTAATACGCTGGTATCGGCCCCGGCTCAAGATTCCACCAGCGTCCCGCTGTTCCAAGTACATAATAATTTATTCCCTTGTATCCGATTCCCACGCCACCAGGTCCGTGTCAGCTTAATGGACATCATACTATGGTTAACGCCACGCCGCGTTTCTTCCCGAGAAAGAAGGATATTTCTTCTCAGCCGGCGTGGGGATATGGCTTAGTTCAGTCTATAGAGATGGCTACCACTTTGGTGGCCTTCAATATTTCAGCAAAAGACTTACTATTCTTGTTAGGATTTCCCACCAAAGTCCAACCCGTTAAAAGGGAACCATTCCATATTGGTGATGATTAAATGACAATAGGTTGTGCGGCCATGGCAGCAGCCTCGCGGCTTTGAATTTCTGTATAAAGTCCAGGGAAAGTACAGCCAGAAATTACACGTCGCTACAAACTTTAACCCTATTATGGTCCCCCCAAAGTCCAACCCATTACAAAGGAACCATTTCATATTGCTGATGACTAGATGACATTAGGCTGCCGTGGCCGCGCAGTTTTGGGTTTCTATATAAAGTCCAGAGAAAATTCTGCCTAAAATTCTATCGCTACAATCTTTTACCCTTTAACAAAAAACTTAGTAATATTGTTTGGAGTTTCCCCCCACGTTAAGCCCTGCCAAAAAGGAACATTTACACGTTGCTGACAATCAAGAGATATTAGGTCACGCGGCTGCGATAGCCTAATAGCTGCGATAGCAGCCGCACGGTTTTGGATTTCTATATGAAGTCCAGGGAAAATTCTTTTGGTAATTGCATCACTCGCTGGCAGCGCCTGGGCCAGAAGCTCCCAGCACACAGTTTGGAGGCATTTTGGGGGCGCCGCTCGTGCCCAAAGTGGTTCAGTTGCCTCTGGGGTCAATCTCGCGTGGGGCCGCAAAGGAGCGTCCCCACATGGCTCTGCTTAAATGTCGGCCGGCACAGGGTGGATTCGGAAGTCCCGCCCATCGGCTATCCCGGGCTTCCTGTAGAGTCTAAAAACCGGCTATAGCCTCGCTGCGTTCAAAAAGAAAGAGTTGAGAGAGAAAAGACCATACCCTGCCGGCAGCGCCTGGGCCAGAAGCTCCCAGCACACAGTTTGGAGGCATTTTGGGGGCTGCAAAGGAGCGTCCCCACATGGCTCTGTGCTTAAATGTCGGCCGGCTATATATATATTTTTTAATTTTTAAAATTTTATTGAATCACTGTGAGATAGTTACAAGCTTTCATGTTTGGGTTACAATCTCACAATGATCAAACACCCATCCCTCTACCAGTGCATATTCCCCACCACCAATATCCCAGGTATAACCCCAATTTCCCACCCTCCCCCTGCCTCTAAGGCAGACAATATTCCCCATACTCTCTCTCTACTTTTGGGCATTATAGCTTGCAACACAGACACTGAGAGGTCATCATGTTTGGTCCGCTATCTACTTGTGGCATGCATCTCCCATCCCAACTGGTTCCTCTAGCCATCATATTCTTTTTTTTTCTTTTATTTATTTATTTATATATTTTTAATTTTATCACCATGTGGAAAGTTACAGAGTTCTCAGGTTTATGTCTCAGTTATACCGTATTCAAACACCATCCCTTCACCAGTGCCCATATTCCATCACCAAAATCCCCGGTATACCCCCCGCCCCCCACCCCAACTGTATACCTGATGAATTTCACTTCATTTTCTCTTCACCTTGATTACGTTCCATATTTCAACACAAAACTCGCTATTGTTGTGGGAGTTATACCCCCAAACAAGATAACACTAATAAGGAAGCACTTGATAATTAGTTTTCCATTCAAAGATTGTATGTTTTCAGATTTTAGAAAAGGTTGCGCAGCCACGTTAGCGGCCGAGTGGCTCAGATGTGTCCCAGTCCCGAATCCCAGAGCCGTGTTAGTTGCTGCTCAGTGTTGCCAGGGCTCCATCTGGAGAAGGTGTGCAGGCGGCACCTCCTCCTTCCGGCTCCCCGGTGTTGCTGGCCCCAATTCGGGTCCGGAGCATTTTCCAGGCCGCGTTGCTCACCAGAATGCCTGCCGCTTCTCTGTGGATTGTGGCAAGATGGCGCCGAGGGTGGGTCGAGGGCGTGACTTCCGGCTAGCCATCATATTCTTAATGATCCCTTCTCTATTCCATCTGTCTTCTCCCCTCCGCTCATGAAGCAGTCTTCCAGTTATAGGGCAATCCCCCAGCCCTTGTGTCTACAGCCTTGGGTGTCAGCCTCATGTGATGCTACCTTACACTCCACAAATGAGTGCAGTCCCTATATGTCTCTCTTTCTGACTCATTTCACTTAGCATGATACTCTCCATGTTTATCCATTTATAAGCAAATTTCATGACTTCATCTCTCCTAACAGCTGCATAGTATTCCATTGTGTAGATGTACCAGTTTCTTTAACCAGTCATCTGTTTTAGGGCACTCGGATTGTTTCCATATTTTGGCTATTGTGAACAGTGCTGCAATGAATATATAGGTACAGATATCATTTCTACTGTGCTCTTTTGCATCCTCGGGATATATTCCCAGAAGTGGTATTGTGGGGTCATGTGGAAGTTCAATTTCTAGTTTTTTGAAGGACTGTCCATATTGTTTTCCAGAAAGGCTGGACCAGTTGGCATTCCCACCAACAGTGGAGGAGCGTCCCTTTTCCCCCACATCCACGCCAGCACTGGTTGCTTTTGTTCTTTTGAATGTGTGCCAGTCTCTGTGGTGTGAGATGATATCTCATTGTTGTTTTGATTTGCATCTCCCTAATGACTAGTGATGTGGAGCATTTTTTCATGTGCCTTTGGGCCATTTGTATTTCTTTTTTGAGGAAACTTCTGTTCATTTCTTCTCCCCATTTTTTGGTGGGGTTGGAGGTTTTTTTTCTTTTTTCTTTTTTTTTTCCTTTTTGGGTCACACCCAGCAGTGTACACGGGTTACTCCTGGCTCTGCACTCAGGAATTACTCCTGGCAGTGCTGGGGGACCATATGGGATGCTGGGAATTGAACCTGGGTCGTCTGCGTACAAGGCAAATGCCCTTCCCGCTGTGCTATAGCTCCAGCCCCCTGAAGGTTTTTTTCTTACACAATTCTACAAGTATCTTGTATATCCTGGAAATTAATCCCTTATCAGATGGATATTGGGTAAATATTCTTTCCCATTCTGCGGGCTCTTTCTGTATTTTGGTCACTGTTTGTTTTGAAGTGCAGAAGCTTCTTAGTTTGATGTAGTCCCATTTGTTTATGTTTGGCAGCACATCTTTGACCTTGGCTGTGGTGCTTGACTGAGCAGTTTGGTACAGTCTGTTTCCCAGACTTTAAAAACAACCCTCTGTTGAAGCTGATTTCTCCCAGGTTTGAAAGGAACTGTCTTCCTTGTCCTGAGTCTGTCACCATTATTCTCACACAGCCTGCTATCTGTCTCTCTCTGGGAAGGTTTTCTTTCTGCTGTCAATTTTCTCAGTGTGTTACTTCTGACACTTATGAAAGTGGTTATCATACACTCCTCTGAAGCTAGAGTTCCTTTCCTCTCTTCTCCCTCCTTCCTCCCTTTTCTTTCCTACCATACCTGGCAGTGCTCATGGCTTACTCCTATCTCTGTGCTCAGGGATCACTCCTGATCATGCTCAAGGAATCATATGCATTGCTGGGCATAGAACCTGGATTGGCTATGTGCAAGGCCTGTACTATCTCTCTAACCCCTTTGTCCCTGTTTTCAGAGTGAGGATCTCATGTTTCATCTCTCTCTCTCTCTCTCTCTCTCTCTCTCTCTCTCTCCTACTCCCTTTCTCTTTCTTTCAGAATGCACAAGAGTTTTGAAATTGGATGTATTCAAGTCCTTGATGCAATTGCTATCTCCTTGGACACTTTAGCTCTCTGGTATTTTGCATTATTTCAAGATCCTTAATTAGCTTTTATAATAGTTTGGGGGAATCATCTCTCTCATCTTTTAATTTCCTCTAGAGAAGCTTGCTCTGTGAAGCTTCAGGTACTGAAAAATGGAGCTATGGCTCCTCAAGGAATCTCCCTAAAAAGTGTGAACACCTTGGAAGACTATGATTGTTTGGCATTTGAGTTTCACAATGAAGTGAGATCAATGCAAGAAAAAAAATGTAATGAAAGCACCACCTTTTTCCTGTGGGTATAGTTGGATTAGTGAAAACTAGACATTCTGAGAGTCAAGTTTCATAATCTAGATTGATTTCTAGAGAAATTAAAAAAATCATTACTTGTTACAATGCTATGAATATGTAAAAGCACTAAGAGAGGGGGATTCTAATATAAATGAGGGCCAATGGCATCAATGCTAATTTGTTTTCTATTTGGTTCTTGAATGACACAACAAAGCAGGCAAAGAAAGCTTGACTGTGGCTATTGCCATTTTATTTTCAAATATAAGGATACAGATAGTTTTGACACCCCAGTTTGAAAAACTAATTTTGGCAAACAGATGGTACATATTTATAAAGTACACAGACCAGTACCTGACACATAGGAGCATTGCATGAGGATCTTAATGAATAAATAAAGTTTTAGAGTTAGCCACATTTGCCCAAATTCACAAAATAAAATATCTTGGCAATGATGATCATGTGTGTAGTTCTAGTAATTATCCTGTGTTTCATATCTTTCAGGATTAGCAGGGTCGCTTCTACCACTGTTAGATTACATGGATTTCTAAATAGCAATTAAACAATCACCAATAGTCTCTTTAGGGTAACTAAAACTTAGAAATCATTGTTAGTGTAAGGAAAATATAAGGAAGACTAATGAGCATTTATGTATTGACTAACAAAGGGTTACAGTACATCAACTGAGGGCAAAGTTATTTAATTATGAACAAGGTTGACATTGCTAATTTGAAGAAGTCTGCCAAAATGTGCTCAAGATATTTGCCAAATTTAGGAGAAAATCCACGAATTCAGAACAGATTGTGCATCAGTACCGTGTAATTTTTATCTTCATATAAATTGAGTCTATTTGAAATGTTTGAGCTCTATACGATAATAACCAAAAGCATCAGAACCCTGTTATTGGACTAATTTGCCCATATTCATTTTCTCTTCATTTCTTCCTTCCTTCTCTCCATCATATGAAAAATATTGTTTCTACCATGTGTAATATTCCATAGTAGCCTCTCATAAATGTAGAACAATATGTGGACAGGAGAAGATAGTTTCTAATCCATTGTGCTTCTTAGTGGTTTTGAATTTAGTTCATTTGCACAGTGATTTAAAGTCCCCTGAAAATATTTTCAGTTAATGTTTTTAATTGGTTCTTTGTGATTTCTTCTTGAGCATCCTGAAACTTACAAGTGAAATTTTTAAAAACAATATCATAGACCATGTTAATTCTATGATACTAGAACTAATTTAAAGATGTTAGAAGACAATAGTCTACACAGATGTGATAAGAGAAAGTAGGAAAGGAAGAAGCAGCAAAGAAGTTTGAGAGTATCTTGCTAATTAAAAGCACTCTGATCAAGAAAGAGTGTAAGGAGCTCACATTGATTTCTGGAATACCTGGAGTATATAATTATATATAATCCTTATTCAGAATGACCTATAACAACTCCCTTTTGTGTATTTTACCAAAACACTAATTTTTTAAAAATCTGATATAGGGTATGTTCTCATCATAGCTAAGTCTGAAGTTGGTTTGCAAACCCTTAAATGGATTTAACTTAGATGATAGAAATTTAGTTCTTTCTACCTCTTTGACACCTGCTATCTTGTGGTAGCTTTTGCTTCTGACTTCAGGCCTACTTTACCCTCAAGAAGAGGGGAAAATAGTTACGAAAATGTGTGTATTTTTGACTGTGCCTTATATTTCCACATGCTTATCTTGTTCATCCTCACATCAGTTCTTTGAGGAATACTTTATTTTTCATTTTCCCTGTGAAGATACAGACTTAAGGGGAATGAAGCAAATCATTCATGCTATATCATTATTAGTTAATGAAGTAGGGAGTCCCTATGAGCTTAACACTGTATTCCAGAGGCACAGGCTTTTGACTGTTTCATACAACTCACCCTGCCATTCATCATTAGCCTAGATTGTGCCTGGTACTCTGTCATGCTTCTGATAAAGCCATGAGTCCTGACTCCCAAGTATATCTCTTTCTGTTGTTCCAACTATCTTGATACCGTATGCATTGATTTTTTAAAGAAGGGCACACATATATGCTGTATCCGTGAAGAAAACTAGGGGTCTATGTAAAGCTTGTTATCATTCTCCATTGCCTGTGCAATTCTTATCATCATCATCATCATCTTCATCATCATCATCATCATCATCATCATCATCATCATCATCATCATCCTGTTGATCATCAATTTTTTCTAGTGGTCTCAGTAACATCTCCATTCGTCCTATCCCTGAGATTTTAGAAGCCTCTCTTTATTCGTCCTTACCAATGGTGCCACATTGGAGGTTATTTCAGGGTCAGGGGAATGGGACCCATCATTGTTACTGGTTTTGTCATATAAATACGCCATGGGGAGTTTGTGAGGCTCTCCCATGAGGGCAGGAAGCTCTCGGTCGCTTGCCAGGTTCTCTGAGAGGGAGAGATAGGCTATAAAATGTCTTCCGGGAGCTTGGTTTTATAGTCTCTGGATGTTGGCTGTTGGTGGGATTACACGGTGCCGGGGATGGTTTCTGAGTATGACCACTTAGCTACTGGAAAGTGGGGGATCTGGGCGGAAGAGGCCCAGTCCTGATCCCAGCAGGCTTGGAGGTCTCAGCCCTGGGTCCCACACACCTGGGTTCCTCTGCCGGTACCTTCATGCATGTAGCTCACCCAATGTTTGGAGAGGGGCCTTGAGCATGGCTGTGGCTGGGCTCCGGAGGTCTTCAACTTTGGGGGCTCTGCTCTGGGCAGGGAGGGAAACTGAAACCCACCCCGGTGAAGACAGCCAGGCATGGGGGCAAGAGACTCTGCAATTCTTATACATGGGAAAATTTGAGTCATATTATTTTTTAAGCATTGTATGTAGGGGCCAGAGAGACAGTACAGGGTTTAGTGATGCCTTACATGCAGCCAACTCTGGTTCAATACTGGCACTACATGGTCCCTTGAGTGCTACCAGGAGTAACCCAGACTCACAGAGCTGGAAATAGCCCCTGATTACTGCTGGATATTAAATTATTCTTAAGTTGTAAAATTTATAAACCCAGAGTTAATCCATGTTCTTGAATGAGGTTTGGAATTTCCATTGTCGCTACAATTTTATCACTGAAAAGACAGGGTAACATCTTATGAATTCACTTAAGGCCATTATTTCACTTCAAAGAACTTTTGCTTTTACAAATGGCAAAACTAAACACCCCCCAAACCCCCCAAAAGTAAAAACAAAAAATAACTTCTGGATATAGCATACTGCAGAGCTTTATGTATACGGACTGACTTGCAAAATGACCTGGTGTCTATGAAGGAAAGAGTTGATGGATATCATTCAATGTCAATCAAAACACAATTCTAGAGCATTTTCACTTGTGACATTCTTGTTTTTACCCTGCATGAATACCAGTGCCTTCTGTCTGTGTAAATGAGGTTCTGAGCCAGTTAGAACAGGGAATCTAGTACGGTGAGCTCCAAACATTTGAGTCTTTGGACAACTTATAAAGTAGTATTGTACAATTGCAGGTAAGTTTTGTCCCTTTGATATTTGAATCAAGATCGTCGTGTGGTGGGGGTGACTGCTAAATTCAGGCTGACTCAACGGCCTGCTGCCCTGCTTTGTTGTTTTGTGACTGGAAGTAAGCCTGGGTGGTAGCAAAATAAAATATTGATGGAAATGCACTGAAAATGTGTTAAACAACATATTTTGAAATGTATGTTGAGGTCTTTGAAGTGAAATAATGGCTTTAAGTGAATACCTAAAGATGTTCCTACATCCTTTTAGTGAGAAAATTGAAGTGACAAAGGAAATGTTTAACCTCAGCCAAGAACATGGATTAACTCTGGGTTTATTAATTTTCCAATTTAAGAATAATTTAATATCACTAATATAGGAAATATATGCTATAAGAACTGAAATTTTGGGCAAATCTCTTTAATATTGGCATGACCTAATAAAGATGCATGTGGCTACCACTAGATTTACACAATGCTAAATATTTTTAGATTGATTTCAACAAGCGAAATTGGAGAATGCTGCTTCGGATGTCTCAGGAGAACTGTTTTAGCATATTTTTGATGAAGACCCCTATGCACACAATAAACAACCTCAAATGTAATATCATTTGAACATTTAATCTGGTTACCTTTTGACCTTCATGAAATTTTAGAGCTAGATTTCAAACTTAATAAAGTTTGGTGAAGTGTATATATGTGTGTGTTGTGTATGTAGTGCTTTTATATAATGCAGATCTCAGAGTCTTTCCTATTACCAATTCTCCATCTATTTCAATGAAGACAAGAGAAAAATTTGATAAAAGTGAACAAAAATGCATCAATATCCTATAAAATATTTAGATGTGAGATCACTAATCTGCCCATTTGGCAAGCATCTATTTTAGAAGAAACTATCTTATAAAAACATGTCATTTCTTTATGTTTAGGGAACATGGATAGAGGAATAATATAAGACAGACAGCTAGATGGAGCTGGCTTTCCATAAGTCACAAGCTTTTCCATTGTTAGAGAAGTAAACTCTGAAGGTTTTCATGTAGATTTTGTGCTGAAGAAAAAAATTAAGAAAATACTGAAATGTTCTCTCTGGTGGACCAGTAATGACAGTAAATGACGAGTCCCATTAAAAACAAAACCAGAATAAATTGTCACTTAATTGAACACAACAATGCAAAGATTGCCAAGGGGCCTGCTTTCCCACAAGAAGTATTTTGTTATAAGTATCCATGATCACAAGTGAACCCTAAATTTATATCAACCCTAAATCTTCATTGTATAATTGCTCCAATGCTAGGTAACTAGATTAAGTTAGTGAGACAGTTTAACTGAATTATCTTGGGATATATACTGCATACTCAATTTTCTTTATTAAACGAATTTATTTCTGCTTGCTTTCTATTTCATTAATGCAGCTATAAATTTTGTTTTGTATATATTAATGAAGAGTTAAAGGTCCCTTTCCCCAAAGTAAGTTAAGACCTCAAATTACCTCATTTAGATTTGGAGAGCAAAGGTCTAGCATTGTTTGCTAAGGACCAAAACACCTGATAACATTTTTCTTTTCCATCCCTCATAGAATATGTCTGTTGTATCAGATCCCAGATTATAATTGCATAATTCTAATTACTTAGTACAAATAATAGCATTTATACAATTTTCTGTTGAGACCATATTGTGTAGTAGATGATATTGTTCTTTCTAATAGAAAATCTCAAAGTTATCAGATTTTCAAATTTCCAAAGGCATTTTTAATTTTTTGGAATGTATTATCTTGGACACTTAGTCATATAATTTTTAGTACATTTTCAGTTATAGGAGAGCTAAGAATCAGAATCAGTCCAGAATCAGGTACAAATCCAGAATCAAGTGCACAGAAGTTTATTAAGCTGTTAATATAGGTGTCCAGTTTATCATAGTAAATTTTTTATTAGCTTCCTTCTACTTGGATTGCTTTCTCTGTTCTTATCAATGCAACAATGGGTGTGATCCAAAACACATACAAGAAGCAGAAAACACAAAAAATAGAATAAACACCACCAGTGTTGGTGTGTCTATGGGAAACAGGACCCTCATTCACTGCTGGTGGTAATGTTGACTAGTCCAAACCTTTTGGAACCTTTTTGGTCTTAGAACTACTGGGAATACTCAGGTATCCTGGCTGCACTTAGGGCTTACTCATGCCTCTGTGCTCAGGGATCATTATTGGTGATACTCAGAGGACAATACGTGGTGCCAGGGATACGTGCAGGTTTGGATGCAATTAAAAAAAGAGCCATAGTCACTGTACTATATCTTCAACCCTCCAAATTAAAAATTATTGTAAAATATTATTATTATAAATGCCTTTATCAAGAAAATAATTTTCAGTGCTACACCCTCTACTCAAGTGTTTTTTCCTCTACTATTGTCCAATATGTCCCCCAATCCAATTCCCTTCTTCACCCCCTGCCCCCTTTAGTAAGTTTCCTTCTAAGTTATACATTTATGTATGTATGTGTTTATATACATATACTTATGTGCACATATGTGTCACAAATGAGAAATCATTCTGTGTCTGTCCTTCTCCTTTTGACGGACTACAGTCAGCATGAAACTCTTCAGATTCATTTATGTAGCAGCAGGTTGCACCATTTCAACTTTATCCTATAGCTGAGTAATATTCCATTGTGTACATGTGCCATCATTTCTTTATCCGGTCACCTATTCTTGAACATTGGTGTTTTCCAGATTTGGGGTATTGTGAATAATGCTGCAAAGAATATTGGAATGCAATTTTTTTAAAATTTTTTAAATTTTATTGAATCATCGTGAGATAGTTATAAGCTTTCATGTTTGGGTTACAATCTCACAATGATCAAACACCCATCCCTCCACCAGTGCACATTCCCCACCACCAATATCCTGGGTATACCCCCCTTTCCCACCCTCCCCCGGTCTCTAAGGCAGACAATATTCCCCATACTCTCTCTCTACTTTGGGCATTATAGGTTAGGAATGCAAATGTTTTTGAATAGTTTTTGCACCTTTGGGGTTGATGCCCCAAACTGGAATCACTGGGTCATATGGAAGTTCAAGAATTTCTAGTTGTTTGAAAGGTGTCCACACTGTTTTCCAAAAAGTTTGGACCAGTCAGTGTTCCTACCGGTAGTGAATGAGGGTCCAATTTTCCACACAGCCACACCAACACTGGTGATTTTTGTTCTTTTTTTGTTTTTGTTTTTGGTTCACACCCGATGAATGCTCAGAGCTTACTCCTGGTTCTGTTGTCAGGGATCAGTCTTGGTGTGGCTTGGGAGACCATAGGGATGCTGGCAATCAAACCCTGGTTGGCTGCATACAAAGCAAATGCCCTTACCTACTGTACAATCTCTCTGGCTCTGTTTTTGTTTTTTTTTTTTTTTGATGTGTGCTAGTATTACTGGTGTCAGATCTCATTGTCATTTTTATTTGTATTTCCTTGATGATAAATGATGCAGAGCATTTTTATATATACTTTTTGGCATCTATATTTCTTCTTTGAGGAAGTGTCTATGCCTCTTTTACCTCCATTTTTTGATAGGTTTGGTTGTATTTTTATTCTAAATTTCTCCCAGTGCTTTATATATTTTGGATATTAGCCCTTTATCAGATGAGTAGTGGGCAAATATTTTAAAATTCAGACTTTTGAAAAAACTGAGAGTTTAGGAAAACTTGAGCATGCCACATGACTTTGATTCTTAAACATTTTCTCTGATGATATCTTTAGAGACATTAACATATATACTTTTTAATGTTGTTTAATGGAATGTATGGGTTGCAGTGTATGGGTTACCAAAAACATGGAGTAACAAAAGGAGTCCAAACCAGGGAGAAGGAAAGAAATAATAAAACTTAGAGCAGAAATCAATGATATGGAAACCCAAAAAACAATCCAAAAGATCAATGAATCTAAGAGCTGGTTCTTTGAGAAAATAAATAGGATTGATAAACCACTAGCAAGACCCAAAAACATGGACTCAAATACACAAGAACTCTAAGAAAATTCAATACATTTCAACCTAACAGTAGTTATCAGAATTGTAAGATGCATTTATCTGATTTAAGATTTCAAGTCATAACTTAGTGTTTTGCTTTATATTGTTTTGTTGCTTCTTTTGATTTTGGACCTATACCCAGAAGTGTTCAGGGGCTTCTTCCCGCTCAATTCTTAGGGGTTGCTCATGGCAGTATCTGGAGGACCATGTGGTACGTGGAATCCAAACCTAAACCTCCTGCATACAGAGCATGAGCTCAATTATTGAGCTATTTCTATAGCCCTAGTGTTTAAGGAACCGTCACTTGTTGAATTTGTGTATATTTCTGAACAATAATCTTGTTTTCCTGAAAAGACTATTATGATACACTTTCTAAGCTATCTATTTAAAAGTGGATTTCCTTATGCCTTTCCTCTAAAAGCTGGAACCGAAGTAGATTAAAAACAGAAATATATCACTCTTTCCTTCAAAAGTAGACATATGTAAAACAAATGTCATTTTTATTACATTTTGATTTTTTGAATATATATTCTTTTAGGATTGGTGGTGGTGGTGGTTGGTGTTTTTGGCCACACCCAATGGTGCTCAGGGTTTGTATTTGAATATTTATCATACTAAACCATACTAAAAATCAGAGAAATGTAAATTAACATATAATAAAGTGCACTTTTTTAAAAAATTTATTTATTTTTAATTAGAGAATCACCGTGAGGGTACAGTTACAGATTTATACACTTTTGTGCTTATACTTCCCTCATACAAAGTTTGGGAACCCATCCCTTCACCAGTGCCCATTCTCCACCACCCGTAAACCCAGTGTCCCTCCCACCCTCCCCAATCCCATCTCCCCCCCACCCCACCCTGCCACTGTGGCAAGGCATTCCCTTCTGTTTTCTCTCTCTAATTAGCTGTTGTGGTTTGCAATAAAGGTGTTGAGTGGCCGCTGTGCTCAGTCTCTAGCCCTCATTCAGCCCGCAACTCCCTTCCCCCACATGGCTTTCGACTACAATGTAGTTGGTGATCGCTTCTCTGAGTTGACCTTTCCCCGGAACGTGAGGCCAGCCTCGAAGCCATGGAGTCAACCTCCTGGTACTTATTTCTACAGTTCTTGGGTGTTAGTCTCCCACTCTGTTATTCTATATACCATAGATGAGTGCAATCTTTCTATGTCTGTCTCTCTCTTTCTGACTCATTTCACTCAGCATGAAACTTTTCATGCCCATCCACTTGACTACAAAATTCTTGACCTCCTTTTTTCTAACAGCTGCATAGTATTCCATTGTATAGATGTACCAAAGTTTCCTCAACCAGTCATCCGTTCTGGGGCATTCGGGTTTTTTCCAGATTCTGGCTATTGTAAACAGTGCTGCGATGAACATACATGTGCAGATGTTGTTTCGATTGTACTTTTTTGCCTCTCTGGGATATATTCCCAGCAGTGGTATTGCTGGGTCAAATGGGAATTCAATATCTAATTTTTTGAGAGTCGTCCAAATTGTTTTCCAGAAGGGCTGAACCAGTCGGCATTCCCACCAGCAGTGAAGAAGGGTCCCTTTCTCCCCACATCCTCTCCAACAGCGGTTGCTTTTGTTCTTTTGGATGTGTAAAGTGCACTTTTTTTGGTTTGTTTTTGGGCCACACTCGGTGGTGCTCAAGGCTTACTCCAGGTTCTTCACTCCTGGCAATACTGGGGAACCATATGGGATACTGGGGATTGAACCCAGGAAGGACCATGCAAGTCAAAAATCCTACTCCCTGTAGTAATGCTCTGGCCCCCAAATGCTCCTTTTTTTTCTTATTTTTTTAATTTTAAATTTTATTTTATTGAATCACCATGTGGAAAATTACAATGCTTTCAGGCTTAAGTCTTAGTCATACAATGCTGAAACAACCATCCCTTCACCAGTGCCCATATCCCACCACCGAAGACCAAAAAAAAATAAACCACAGTACACCTCCCATCCCTCCCACCCCCGCACCCCCCCCGTGTAACTGATAAATTTCACTTTACTTTCTATTTACTTTAGTTACATTCAATATTTCAACACAAACCTCACCATTATTATTAGGAGCACCCCACTAGAGTCAGACCTGTTGTGAAGGGAAATGAGGTCGCGCGGCTTTGGATTTCTGTACTTTAACAACTAAATCCAGGGAGATTTCTTCCGGATATTCGATCATTGCAAGCTTGTAAACCCCATCTGTGGTTGTCATAATATGGCGGTCCCCAGGCCCTTCATCCCCGGGAAGGGACAGGTGAGAGAGAGAAATACCTTTCCCCTCCCGGGCGGGCATGGGGTCGCGGCTTAGTTCTCTGGCTGGAGACAATTTGCAAGGAGCAGTCCATGTTGAAGTTGGTTCAGCTGGGTCTGGATTCACGCTCGTGTAGCTGTGGAGGAGCCGCACACGTGTGCGGCCCCCGGGGTCACATCTCGGCAGCGGCCCAAATGCTCCTTTTAATGGCTCTGTGCTCAGGGATTACTCCTGCAGTATTCAGCAGATCATACATGGTGCCAGGAATTGAACCAGGGTAAACTGCATGCAACCACGCACCTTAGCCACTATTCTGGCTCTAATCCATGACTATATCCTTTAAAGTAGGTAATAGATTTTTTTATTTTAGAATAGATTGGTAAGCAAATATTTACAAATGTGCTTAGTTTGCACTTCTTTTATGGTAAATATAATCCACAACTTGCTATAGATACGCATCTCAAAGCCCAGACCACGCAAGTGTGAGCACACTGTTGCATGTTATGATGGGGAAAGAATTACTCCCAAGTTGATGGGAACTCTGCTACCACCCAGCTTCACCTGGAAGCCTCTTTAGGATTGTCTTGGCTGAAAAGAGGCATCTCACCCCAAGGTAAGTGTCTTCAGAGGGTGGCTCTGATCAACTGCTGAATGCAGCTGTATCAAGATATAGTTGTCTCTGTCCAACTCAGGAAAACACAGAGGACTCTCTTTCTATCTCCAGGGCTCCCTCTGTGATCAGCTATGGTTCCAGGTGGCCTTCAGCTCTGCATGATTTCACCCTTTGCCTATGGTTATTTCCTTCCCATTCCTATCTCATATGCTAATTCTTGAACACATAACCTGCACAATAAAAATATCTGTTAAAAAATCTGCTTTCTAGAGACATCTCCCAGTAGCATGGAAACTTGATAGTTGATTTAGAAACCAATGTACTTTCAGCTCTGAGTTATCTGTGTTCTGGATCTGCCACCTTACAGAAGGTAAAAGCCGCATGGACAATCCATACAAATCCATTGTCCGTACAGGGCTTGAAGTGAACTGGAGTGCTCCACGAAGCTTGGGACTCTCTGACTCTGGGTTCCCGAGTTTACTCTTGGGATAAACCTTTCAAAGTTTAGGTGCGTACCGAGGGGGCTCAATGATGCGATGATGCGGCAGCAGGAGTGGAACAAGAGACTTTCCAAGTGCAGAAAAAACAGATGCATCTGTTCACTTACTTCACACTCATCTCTCATAGCTCTTGACAGCCACAGAGGGGGCAGTTTAGTGGTGATGTACAGCCGTTATTAATATTGTCTACAATGAATGAATGCTCCCTGGTCTGTTTTTCTCTTGTAAGACAGTCACTTCCTGACCTACAAAACAGGATTTGGGGCTTAGTTTCAGCTGGCTCAAGATCATGTCAGGCTTTAAAATAGTCCACAATAAGGAGGTTTAGTTGACCTTTCTGCAGCCCTAACTCCACAGTAAAGTGATTACATCAGTTATTTATTTTGTACTCAATAAGGTTAGTCTTTTTTTCTCTAATTCTCAAAAACTGTCTTGTAGATCCTGAATGTATCTAGGGCCCCTGAGTTGAAAATGAAGTCAGATTTTATACTGTGAAACTGAGTATCTAAATCAGTATTTAGATACTCGTGGGCTAAATATATTTTCATCCACTGACATTCAGCCCCTACTATGTGTTGCTTAAAATCACTGTCACTGTCACCCTGTTGCTCATCGATTTGCTCGAGCGGACACCTGTAACGTCTCTATTGTGAGACTTGTTACTGTTTTTGGCATATCGAATATGCCATGGGTAGCTTGCCAGGCTCTGCCATGTGGGTGGGATGCTCTTGGTAACTTGCCGGGTTCTCTGAGAGGAACAGAGGAATTGAACCCCAGTCAGCCACGTGCAAGGCAAACACTCTACCTGCCGTGCTATCGCTCCAGCCCATTGCTTAAAATACATGTTAAAATTAACTGAGACATTGTAAAAATTTTAAAGAGTCGGCTTGGATAAAGCATATTCAAATTAGGCAACAACAGACAGAAATATGAAAAACTGACAGAAGAAAGGAGAAAGTTTCCTGTAGATTCTAAATAAGGAAATTATTTCATTGGCTAAAGTTTACGTGGTTGTTTTACTTGGGAAGGTCTAGTTGTCTTTTTGTGATTGGTTGTCCTTAGGTTTTGATTTTTAAAACTTGAGGTATTTACAAGCTTAGGTTTGGTTTGTTTGTGTAGATTGCCAAAGCAATTGAGTTACCTCAATCTAATATTCTCCTTGTTTAATTTAACAGAGAGATGATTGTCTCTGAGTCTTACTTCAGTCATTTATCTATGCATGTATAACTTATAACTGGGGGAAATAGGAAGAGCCTAAAGAATTTGAAATTGTTGGGAAGAGATTTTCTTTTGTAATAGCAAAGAGCTAAATGTAAGCTTCAATATTGTATATTGAAGAATTTCATTCTAAGTGCTAGAAATTCAATTGTTATTAAGCTGTTTTATCTATTTCATGGAGGAATGTGAAAACTTAGGACAGAGAAGAGCTATGTCTTTAAATTTTCTGTGGTCTATCCAAATCACAAAACATACATATTTTTCATAATTCACAGAACATTATTTAAAGCTTATCAATATATTAAATAACAAAGAAAAACACAGACACATATGTAGGATAGCATTGGGTTTGTCTTTTCAGCCTTGCCGCAGGGAACTTAGGTTTATCACCCATCACAGTTCTCCAGAATCACTCCCATTCCTTTGTTTATCTGTAAACTCTTCTCTATGCTCTCCTCCCCAACCAGTTAATCACCTTTTTCCCTAATCAGATTCTGTTAGCTTGTAAGATCAGATCTTTCTAAGGACACTGAACTTGTAAGTTATGTCTTTTGCATAGTTTACCTTAAAGCAATGTCCTTTCTGTATGGACACAGGAAGACAGTTAATATTATGCTTTGTAACTTGGGAACTGATTGACTCCAATAATATTTACTCCTGGGCATTTGCTTTCTCGACTCAGTCGCCCTTGGTTTCTAGCACCCCAAAAGCAGGGTCCCAATGAAGGACTGAATGGACCCAAGACAAGCTGTGAGCTACCCTGGCTTGGAAATGGGCCAGGCCAAAGCTCCACAATACTCAACTATAAATTGAGAGATGGTCATGGACAAATGCTGTCATGATCCAAAAGTATCGACGAGACTAGGACCTTGATGGGGGTAGGAAGACTAATCTGGCCTGAGGACTTTGGTCTGAAACTTATAGTGATATATTTAGTCCTCAGGAAGAACCGAACTTTAAGTTTGATATATCTCTTAATGTACTTATACAGAATGACAATGCTAAAAATATTAGAAGTAAATTTACTACAACTATTTAAGTGATCTCTTGCCCCCATGCCTGGATGCCTTCACCAGGGCCCTTCACCGCCGCTGGGAAGAACGAGTAAAGAGAGGCTGCTAAAATTTCAGGGCTAGGACAAATGGAGACGTTACTGGTGCCCACTTGAGGAAATCGATGAGCAATGGGATGACAGTGACAGTGATACAGTGATTTAAGTGGCTTACTAGTTGAGGATAGAAGAAAGCAACACACCCTGGATGGGACCCCACCCTTAACCGGATCTCCTAGTAATCTGGAGTAATCTCTTTAGATGAGATTTTATCCTTGTGTTAATCTCCTGGAGGAGTGGCCTTATCTCTCTTTGTTGATTTGTTAATGTTCAACCCCACCTTTGTATTACCACCCTATGTGATTGCTATATAAACTAAGACTGTAAGAGAGCAGCGGAGTCAGAGTCAGAGTCAGAACCCAGAGTCAGAGTCAGAATCCAGAGTCAGAGTCAGAATCCAGGGATTGGGAATCTAGGAATGAGGGGCTAGGAAGGAAGAATGTGTGAGAAGGGAGAGATGAGAATAAATGACAATTAATGAGAAACCAGCTTGGTCCTCGTTCTTCCTTCGCTTGCCCATTGCCAACAGCTGTCCTGATCGAGTCCACACACAGCAGCTTGAGAGTACCGAACACGGGTGACGAGAGAGAGCTGCCCTGCGAACAAATCTCTTTTGCGCGTGTATGTATTTTTTATACATGAGTGATAGTACTGCAAGAGATAGAACTGCAGGTAAGGTGTTTAACTTGAATGAGGCCAACCCTCATGTAGTGAAATCTTTTGATAAATAATAAATTCCCATCGAAAGTTTAATTATTATACTATTGATAAATAAATTGCCAATCTTCCAAAAATAGGGTCTTGTTTTAGATTTTTGTGCAACACCCAACTATATTCAAGACTTACTCCTGGCTCTGTACTCAATTCACTTTTGGTGGTGCTAGGAATACCATATGGGGTGCAAGGGATAGAACTTTGGTCTGCCACACATGTAAGGTAAGCAGTTTATCCACTGTATTAGGTCTCTGGCTTTAGAATATTTTAGTCTTGTGTACATCTAGAGATATAGCTATTAAGATAGAAGGATCAAAAACAAATATCTTGGTTGACAGGTATTTCACAATGCTCTGCTTAGTTTCTTGTTTATTTTGTGATATGACGATAAAATATTAAGTATTGAACACATACTATCAAAAATTTTTTAAATATAACTTCTCTATGTGAAAAGATATCTACACCATCGTCAATAAAGTACCAAAGGGAAAGATTGCTTAGTTTGAGGTTTTTGAAATTGTATTTATTTATAAATTATTATGTATTATTTTTTCATTTGTTTGTGTGGCAGCACTCAATTGGCTATTTCTGGCTCTGTGCTCAGGGCTCATTCTCAGTAGTGCTTGGAGAATTATGATTCCAGGATTGACACATACTCTTGTTCTTTGAGCTATCTTTCTAGCCCTGTATAATAATAGATGCAGAGTAGACTTTTCTTTATTCATTTTTTCCTTTTTTTTTTTTTTCGTTTTTTGGGGTTATACCTAGTGGTGCTCAAGAGGGAATCTTGGCTCTGTGCTCAGGAACTACTCTTGGCATGCTCAGAGTCCATAGTGATGATGCTGGGGATTGAACCCAGGTCGGGCGCATACAAGGCAAACACCCTCCCCACTGGACTATCACCCTGACCCTTCCTTTTTCTTTTAAATTAATTTATTGAATCATAATGAATGATAAAGTTACAAAGTTATTTATAATTGAGTTTCAGGGATGCAGTGTTTGAGCACGAATCTTTCACCAGTGTCCACTTCCCTCCACCAATGTCCCCAGCCTGCCTCTGTGGCAGGCACTTTTTTTTTTCTTTATTCCCTTTTATGCACTGTGGTTTACAGTCCTGTTATTGAGAGGGTTTCATGCATGTTACTTTACCTCCTCCTTTCAACACCCCGTGTTCTCCAGAATGACCACTCCCCTCTGCCTTTGAGAGTAGACTTTTCTTATATGTGCTGTCAGAAAATACAATTGAAACAAGATTGAAATTTCTTAGCAACCAAAGATTTCATAATTTTCCTAAATGTGGATTATGTTCTTAGTTCATTTTCTGGAGATTGTTTCTGTTTTATAATAATCTGCCTGGTTGACAAATTATTTGAAGTTGCATCAATGATTTTATAAATAACGTCTCCTCTTTCTATTTTCTGTTCACTTTGTGTGTTATGAGCTTGATGGGTTTAAGTAAAATAATTTAAACTGAGAAATGTTAATATTTGCCATTAAAAGCAATAATTTTCAGTTTGGCTCAATTTGAAATTAGATAAGTTTTATGTATTTTTGTTTTGGGGTCACACCTGGCTCTGCTCTTGGTTTAAATCTGTGCAGAAATCACTCCTTGGAGGCTCAGGGAACATCTGTAGTGCTAGAGATGGAAACGTTTTACAGTTACCTTAACCCTGTGCTCTCTCCAACTCCAAATTCGATAACTTTTGAAGTAAATTTAGCCAAAGAGTTTAAGAAATTAATTATTTTAATTTATTATAGCTTTGGTAGTTAT
This sequence comes from Sorex araneus, assembly GCF_027595985.1. Classification (NCBI taxonomy): domain Eukaryota; kingdom Metazoa; phylum Chordata; class Mammalia; order Eulipotyphla; family Soricidae; genus Sorex; species Sorex araneus. Next base: position 274,299,392 of record NC_073302.1, on the reverse strand, counting down.
AGCAGTGCTAAAATTCACAAAATTGCTACACAAAATTACTATATCCCACTGTCACCAATCAAGAGAATTTTTTAAAGATTTGATATTACATTATAAAAATCCAAAGTTACTATACAATACAGTTTGAAAATGCTTTTAATAATTGATTCAAAGGACTTAAGTACTGAACATTTATAAAGTGAACTCTTGAAAGCTGAAATTTGCTCAAAGTAAAAGTCAAAGTTTTTGACAAGTTGACATATAAGAAAAGACACAAAGATAAAACTAAAAGATGATAGTCATGTATTATAAAAATCAGTTTATATTTTAAAATCATATTTGAGACCAAGAAGAAATATATAATACAAGATTGACTTTTATTGGGAGAAAAAGCCAAGCAATCATTTGAAATCATAAACGTCCTTTTGATTCAGATAACACATAATTTAAGAATGACTCAGTGAAAATAGAGCTTCTTGCTTGTTTGACTTGCCCCAGGGTGGTGATAAAAGTGTTGTAAAGTTACAAAAAGTATATATATGTGTGTGTGTGTGTGTGTGTGTGTGTGTGTGTATGTGTGTGCGTGTGTGTGATAGAGAGAGAGACAGCAAAAAAGATGTAAATAGGGTACTAAGTTTTCTCAGAAAATTCTGGTTTGATTCTTATGGCTAAGTTGACTCAAGTTTAATAAATTTGCTTCTATGCAGAAGAATATAAATACATATATTTTACATCTGGGTACATTTCTTATTCATTCTTCGTGCCCTGTACCAAATTTGCTTCAAATACATCTTGGGATACCCAATTTTGGGATTTCCATCTGTGACTCACCAAACTTCAATTTTGGTAGTAGTGTGCAATAATGATAAATTATAAAGGCCTACTTATCCATGATAAAAAGTATCAACTGAGAAATTGCTTGGTGCCTAATTTTTTTGCTTTCATAAATAAAAGGAATCTTATAAATAATCTTGTCTTCATTTTTTTTTTGTGGGGGTCCCCTAAGTTATACTCAGGTGACCTGAAAGCCCATCCCAGCTATGCTCTACTCTATTGACTGGGGCCAAGCTGCTTCTGCCTGCAGTGCATAGCATTAGCTGAGACTTCCAGGCAGTTCTAGTTGCATCCTCCAGAGCTGCACTTGGTGATGCTTGGGGAAGCATGCAGTGCTGTAGATCATGTGGGATTGGCTGCATGTAAGGCATGTGGCTTAACCCTTGTACTTTTTCTGCAGTTCCTCACATCACATGTTTTAATACCAGAGTTATAAGTCAATAAAGTATGAAGACATATCAGTTAGCTAGAAATTCTCTTCAAGCCCATATTCTCCCTTGGAAATGAATCTCACTTGCTTATCTCTAAGTATCTTTACTATGTTTCTCTATGTATTTCCACTCTGGAAAAACCCGCATTCTCTCTCTATTATGGACTTCTCTCTTTCTCTTCTCTCACATCTTTCTGAATTCAGCAAAACCCATCTCACTTCACACACACACACACAAACACATACTGTGAAGAAGACTAAACGTTATAAAATTCCCTATGAGTACAAAAATCCTCCTAGATGTCAGAACAGGATTATCAGGCCATGGATATGAAAAAATATGAAATGTGTAGAAAAAAAACACTATGAAAAAAATAGTATTCTCCCTGCTTTTCTCATTTTTAAATTATTTTTAGACTCAAACTGTACAAAAGTATTCTTGCTGAACATGAGTCACTGCAAACTCATAGAATTGCTATTAAAGGCGGAGAACCAGGCTTAGCAAATGCTCAGAGAAAAAGATGTTATACAGTCAAAATTAAGTCCTGGAAACCATCTTTGGCAGACCCCATGGGTAATACTGATTTTTATCATGTGACATTTAGCTAAGATTAGGATAAATATGTGTATTACTCAGGATTAAAAGAGGCTTCTAGGGGGTATGGTGCCACCAGCAGGTCAACATGTACCTGTGGGGCGAGTGCATCAGCAGCTTGATGTTGCCTTCAGACTTCCAGATACTTCAAAATTTCTGCTGTGCCTTTGGCCAGACCCCAACAACTTGGGGCCAAGTTTGCCAAGAATTAAACGCCCAAAAGTTAGGTATGTGGGAGACACACCCACAAACCACCTCCGGCTCAACTATATAAGCTCATTTATTGGCCTTATTTCAGATTCATAAATCTCAAAAGAGATCAAAAGATTTAGTTGGGACCTGTAACACAGAGGTAGATGGGAACCCATGACTGAGTCCCCAGGCTCGCCTGGATCAGGTCTTGGCCTCCTCCCCCCAGGTCCACAGTTTTCTAGTAGCTTGACAGTCACACCCACAAACTTTCCCTGGTGCCATGTAATCTCATCAATGGCCAAGACCCAGAGACTATAAACTAAAGCTTCTGGAAAAGAGCACCCCATGACCTGACCCTGCTTCAGGCTGTCTTCACTGGGGCACCTCTGAGGGGGGGCAGGTTGAGTTTCCCTCCCTGCCCCAAGCCGAACCTCAGCAGCCAAAAACCTCCAGAACCCAACCACTGCCATGCCCAAGCCACTCTCCACATGCTCAGATGAGCCTCACCCAAAACGGGATGAACCTTACCAGAGAACAGACTAGCAGGAAAACCCAGATATGCGGGAACCGATGACTGAGATCTCCAAGCCCGTTTGGAATGGGACTGGGCCTCCTCTCCCTAGGTCCCTAGTTTTCCAGAAGCTTTTCAGTCATACCCACAAACTGCCCCTGGAGCCATGTAATCTCATCAATGGCCAAGACCCAGATACTATAAACTAAAGCTCCTGGAAGGGAATGACACAGAATTTCCTGGACATTATATTCTATCTATAACAAGCAATACAGAACAAATCGTCTAGCACTGCCTTTTCAGCAGCTTTGAGTGGCGGTGATACTGGTGTCGACATATCGATTGTAACCAAAGTAGAGAGAGAGTATGGGGGAAATTGTCTGCCACACAAGCAGGAGAAAGGTTGGAACTGGGGGATGGTGGGGGAATACTGGGGATTTCGTTGGTGGAAAGTATGCACTGGTGAAGGGATGGGTGTTTGATGATTATATGACTGAAGCTCAAACATGAAAGCTTTGTAGCTGTATCTCACGGTGAATAAAAAAAAAGGGGGGGAATAATAGTAAAATAACAAAATAAAGTTAAGATTCAGAATAGAATAAAAAAAAATGTAATGTGGAGTTCATGCCCAATTCAATCAGCTCAATCAATGGCTGAATAAATAGCAGTACTCCTACACTATTAAAAAAAAATAGGGGCTGGAGCAATAGTAAAGCGGGTAGGGCATTTGCCTTGCACTTGGCCAACCCAGGTTCGATTCCCAGCATCCCATATGGTCCTCTGAGCACTGCCAGGGGTGATTCCTGAGTGCAGAGCCAGGAGTAACCCCTGTGCATTGCTGGGTGTGACCCAAAAAGAAAAAAATAAGTAATCAAGACAAACTATTTTAATAAAATCTTTTAAAACTTATCTTTGTATTTCTTCAAAGTCAATGCAACAATCTATGATGAAAAAAATGTTAGAATTTTAAATAAAGATAGAATGATGATGCAAGGCAGGAAACAGCATAAGGCCCAGCACTGGGGGAAGTAGAATTGTCTTTCTCTGTGTCCGTAAGTTCAGTTTAAGGCCGGATGAGTCTGGAGTATCTATAGGACTTCCAAGATTGGAGGCCTTGAAATTAGGCCTTGAAATGCTGCTTTAGAACTCAGTATGTGCTCAACCTAAAAATAAGCATCTAATGGTCCTTATCAAATGGATAATAACTTGGCATTTTGGGGAGAACAGAGATCTAGGGAAAATCCAGAGAAGGTATAGGACGCAATCAGAATGAACACTCTCAATGGTTCTGGGGTAAAGGAGAGAAGCTGGTGGGGAATGAGATGTCAGGAATAGTACAGCAGAATATCCAAGAAGGAATTTCTCCTAGAGACTATGAGAGCATCCACTCTTGTGATTCAGAGGTATGGAAAAATTAACTTGCAAACAAAATAAACAGTGTTGATTTTTGATAAGCAACTGTCATATGCAATAATTGTGAAATATCACTGTAACACCGTCATCTTGTGGTTCATCAATTTGCTTGAGCAGGTGCCAGTAACATCTCCATTCATCCCAGCCCTGAAATTGTAGCAGCTCTCCTTACTCGTCCTGCCAAACGGTTCTGTATTGGAGGCTTTTTCAGGGGCAGGGAAATGAGACCCGTTATTGTTACTGTATTTGGCATATCAAATACATCCTGGGGAGCTTGCCAGGCTCTGCCACTCAGACAGGATATTCTTGGTAGCTTGCCAGGCTCTCTGAGAGGGACGGAGAATGTATATAAGAGAATACAAGCAAAATTTCACAATTCTCTTATATTGTGAAATATGTAAATGTTTAATTCTCACAAAAATTTAATTCTCACTTAAATACTATAGATAGGTTCATCCTTATTTAATATAGGAAGAATTACCAAGATTTTTGAGAGACAGGAAATTTGTGAAGTTGATACAGTAGAAGTGGTAGATATGGATCTCAGTTTTGTCTAAATGCAAAATATTGTGAGTACAGTAGGTCTTTGAATGATATCATTTTTTATAGCACCAGTGAGAAAAATATAACCCTAGGGACACTGAACAAAAAGATATCTGAGGAATTTTCTTTCATTTTACGTCATTTTACTTTTAGTTTTTAAGAGCCCGTTAGCAGTATATCCTGCTAGATTAAAATTTTTATCTCTGTTCAAGTGCAACAGCAAAACAGTAAAAAAATGCAACTTCTGAGGCCCCCATCTTGAAGATTATAATTCTGCAGGTCTCATAAAATATGAGACCATAACTCAGTTAGTTTCTATGCAATTCAACAACTTTATATTTTAAATAAAGGGGTTGAACTGGATGACATATAAATGCAATCATCTGTGACAAATGTCCCTTAGAAAAGCATATGGGTGGTGACCTAATAAAGTATAGGTGAATTTTTCTCTAAAAATTGATTAGTTTCAGCAAGGAGTGGCATATTATTTTGGAGAATATGTACTATTCATTTCAATGCTCAGAAAAGTGGAATCACAGTGAAAGCCATGAGCATATTATTCCCAAGTCTTAGAACTTGCAAAAACATAACCTCTATAAAACCATCGTGTTTCAGCACTTCTGTGTAGTGCTAACGCTTGGCAAGTGCCACACCCTTTTTTGTATAGCCACACGAGTTATTGCAAATCATTTTTGAACTCATACAGGATAATATCAATTTTAGTCAAGATGTAAGTAAAAGCAAAATAACTGTCATTGAAATGAGTTTTCTGATGCTATGAATGAAGTTCTAATTTAATAAGTCAACACTTGGTTTTGATTCCCAATGCAGTTAAAATAGTAGCCTTTATGCAGTCCACTTTAACAATGCGTTGCTAGTTGTTTCTTGATTTGGTTTTGGTTTTGGTCCACACCATTTGTGCTCAGAATTTATACTTGGTTCTTGTTCAGAGATCACTCCTGGTGGTACCTGGAAGCTGGAGAGATGATTCCGCAGATCAACTTGTAGGGCTACATGCATGGACTGTGCACTACCGGCTGTCCTGTCTCTCCAGTCCACCTCACTAAAGTCTTTACTACTGAGCACAATGTCTCACACAGATTGGCTACCCAGTATGGTTCAATATTTGTTGGATGACAATAAGGCAGATAAAACTCCCAAAATAATATCAGGAACACTGTCTCGTTTGCCAAGTCATTGAAAATCGGATGGGCCGGACACATAATGCGATTTAGAGACAACTGCTGGACTAGAGCTGTTACCGACTGGATTCCACGGGATGTCAAAAGATCTCGTGGCCTCCCACCAATGAGATGGTCAGACTTCTTCATCAGAACCCTGACTGAACGATTTGAGGCTCTTCCTGTTCCTGGAGTGAGCAGATATCATTGGGCTACACTAGTACATGACAGGGACAAATGGAGACGTTACTGGTGCCCGCTCGAGCAAATCGAGGATCAACGGGATGACAGGTGATACAAGTGATCCTTATAGGGATTGCATTAAATCTATACAATGCTTTAGGAAGTAAAGTATGCCATTTTAATGAAATTAATCTTCCCAATCCAAGAGCAGGAGATGTTCCATTTCTCCATGTTATTTTATTTCTTGAATTTTATTGTTTTGTAGTTTCTATGTATAGGTCTTTCACCTCTATATGTAAGCTGATTTCGAGGTACCTGATTTTCTGAGGTGCACCTATGAATGAGATTATTTATTAAACTTCTATCCGTTCTATTTCATTATTTGCATATGGGAAAGCTATGAACTTTAATGTGTTAATTTTGTAGCTTGCCAATTGACTATATAAATTTATTGTTTTTAGGCTTTTTTGGGTATTGACTTTTAGGATGTCATTTTAATTGCCTTTGTCATTGCCTTTGGGATTGTTTTATTGAGACACAGTGTTGGAGAGAGGTATGTAAGTTTCACAAAACACTTTTGAAACATTAACTATTATTTGAATATTTGGGTCAAGTTAATAATTGATCCCAGTGGTAGTAACCACTTGGGCACTTGTACTTGGGATCTTATAGAAATTTCAACAGGCTCCTTGAAATTAATTATGGTGGAATAAAAATAACTCTAACCTTAGCACTATAATTTTTACCCAAAATTGACTCCTGTGGAGAAAATTATGTATAGACTCCAGATGTCAGCACCTAATCTGAGTTCTTGTTCACTGCTGGTGTCCTGAATTAGGTTTCAATATTTATTATTGTGACACATATTAAAATAACAGCACAATGGTACCCCTTTCTGAGAACTAGACATTTTGCATGAATTTTGTTTAATCATCACCAGAACTATTTACATGCCACAACTTCTTTATCAGCCTGTCAATGGATACAAGTTGTTTCTACACCTTAACTATCGGAAATAATATTGCAATGAGTGTGAGGGTCTAGATATCTCTTTGAAAGAGTCATATGATTTCCTTTGTACATCTGCCCATATGTAAAATGACTAAGTTACAAAGTATTTTTATTTTTAATGTTTTGAGCAACTCCCTTTCTGTTATATATAAAGATTTCACAATTTCTTTCCCAGCAGCAGAGTACAAAGATGCCCTTTTCATCACATTTTTGTGATCTCGTATTTTTTTTTAAATGGAGATGCTTGCAGGCATGAGGTGATGTACTTGACATTATTTTTAGTAGGAGAAAAAGGCATTGAAAGGTTTTGAGTTGAGTAACATAAGATTACATACCTGCCTTAGTTGAATCATTCTGGGTATAGAAATGACTCCGTAAGTTATTATATCAACTTTTGGTTGTAAAAATGAGGAAATGAGCAGTATTTTCTCTTATTTATCCCCTTTCTACCACCTTATTTAAACACTATGGTTTGCAAAGTTGTTCATGATGATTTGGTATAGTAATTAAATATTGCAACACCAATCCCATCACCACTGTCACCTTCTTTCCACCACCATTATGACCCTAGGAAATAAACAGTTTCTTTTTTTTTTTTTTGTATATGTATCTTCAAACCTTTTTCTCCTAGGGGAATTGTTTTAGGCCATATCTGATCACGCTTGGGGCTATTCCCTGCTCTGATCTCAGTGTTGGGTATCAAATCCAGACCTACACGAAAATCAGAAACTCAGTGTTTGGAATTTTCTCTCTGGTCTGCAAGCATAAGTTGAGTTTCATGATGAAGAGGAAAACTTTAGTTTCTTGATTAGAGGAATGATGCCTCATCTTTGAGGTGGAAGAGAATGAACAATTTGAGGTCTTATAATGAAAAATCAAGTGCACCTTGTTATTAAGAATATTAAGGAGAGATTTTAGGTCCAGAAGATGAGATGCAACTCACATCTTTATTCCCCTTATTTTCCTTAGAACAGATCCAAAATAAACATTATTTTATATTCTCTCAAACATGGCTAGTTATATCTTGGGTTCTTTATATCCTGAGCAACTTGCCTGGAGGTATGTCTGAATTACACACTGACAATCATCAGATTATAAATGTATCCATTAAATTAAAAGGAATATCCTAATAAAAATATGCTTAAATGATATTTTAACAAATATAAAAGTTTAGTTAGGGAATTCTATACTGCAGACAAACAAAAGTATTGGCCTTCTTGGAAAGAGATTGTTTTCAGAAATCCTAAATGCTTAAATTTAAGGAGGCATAAAAATCAAAGGGAGCTAGATAGGGCTGTTAATCTCACCCAAGCAATACTCCAGAACTTTCTCTCCATGAAAAAAAAGAAGTACAAATGACTTTGCTGATAATTTTGTTAGAGGAACGGTATACTCCCTCGTGATGCCACTATCAAAAGAAAACTCAAAGAAATTTGTTTCAAATGTATGAAATTGAAGACACCTATTACTTTGTTTCTCCCTGTTTTATTAATGTATAAATGATAAATGAAATTGCAACTTGATGGTGTGAATCCTTTCACAATGTATGAGTATTTAAATCATGATACGATTTATTATAAACCTATTGGCTTATATGATTATAAGACAGTATTATATGTACATAATATAATACCTTTATATTCATGTTTTATGTAATATATAACATAAAAAGACTCAATGAATTTTTTCTATTATCTATTTTCTGTACAAATATTTTCTTTATGGGAGAGCATTCTTCTTCACAGATTCCAAATATGGACTTTCCTCTCAGCCAAGCAATGTAAGACTTAACCCAGACTCTTTCAACTTGTTTTTAAAATACAAAAACTGCTTAATGTTCCAACTACCGAGGTTGTGGAGCAGTTCAGAGGTGTTTGGGCTAATATTCTGCCTAATGCAATCTTCCTGTTATCAGCCCATCATCAGCTCATCATGCCTCAATAATGTAATAGAAGTGGCTAAACCTCCAGAGCTGATTGTATCACAAAGGGATTACCCCAGTCCCATTCTGGGAATAAAACCTACAGGCAAAGGGCAGACAGCTGGGCTGCCTGCATCAATTGGACACCAGTTATTTGCTGCGTACATTAGTACAATCTGCTGCCACAAGACAGAATTGTAAACATTCTAGCTGTGGTCTCAAGACTATTTTTAAAATATGAACATCCTTCAGCGAGCTTTAAGTACTCAATAATGTAGTTAAATTGACAGTAACTGAGAATATAGAAAGGAAAACTAATGATGCTGGAAGGGGCTTTGGATTCTGTTTGTGAATCTGAAAGTTGCAGATATGGACTTAAATCTTGGTAAAGTATTTATAATGTCATTAAAAACCACTCAACAACAACTCTTTTCTTCATTTAAGCTTCTTGCAAACTTTTGCCTTTCTGTTGATTACTTTACCATTTGGGGAATTTTATTCTATTTGAAACTGAGATTGCTATATGTCACTCTTTTTCTTATATTTGAATAAAAATTTAATTTTTAAAGGGTTTCTGCTCTGGAAATATAATATTTAAGGGCAAGGTTTTTAGTTCTAATCCAAACTTCTATATTATATCATAAATTACTAGTTGTAAGCAATTTACACATGCACATGCATATGTTAGGGTCAAATGTTGGCTACTGCCCAACATATGAATCTGAATTTCTGAAATGTTGTCAGTTCCATGACTGCTAAAATGTTACATATACATACTTTAATCTTTTTCAGTGGTAGCACTTTTTTTGACACTCTTTGTCAAATGGGATTATGGATTTAAAAGGACTACATTTAAAATAGCTTTTCCTAATAATGTAATTTGATGGTGAAGAGATGTGCCTGGCAGCTAAACAGGAATCTTGTTTCAATTGAATCCTATATAGGGCAAAGTTGCAGCGTAGCTTTAACACAATCTGTCAAATTACCCTCGTCCCATAGAATAAGGACTTGTTAGATACTGGGTGAGACCTGATCTAAATCATGCTACTGGTAACAATCTTCAGGAAACAGAAAATTAGAATGACAGGTCTGTAATGAATTTATTGTAGGGTAAATGCAACTTAGATATGAGCTGCATAGTGACTGTTTTTTGCATTATTGATAGACAAAGAAGTAAATACTGAAGAATATATAAGATCAATATTTTTTTAATTGAAAAATAATTTGAAGACCAGGTACTCCTAAGATTAATTTAAATTGCATACAAATTTTTATTCAGTTTTACCAGCATGGCTAATGAAGGTGAAAATAAAGGTTTTGAGACACTTATTGGAAATATTGAATTTGAATTGGCATGAATAAAAGATATTCGAGGGACCAAAGAGATACTACAGCAGGTAGGATGCTTGCCTTGCAGATGGCCAAACTGAGTTTGATCCCTAGTACTACATTTGATCCCCTGAGTCGTGCCAGGATAATCCTGAACCACAGAGCCAGGAGTAAGCCCTGAGCACCTCAGCTCAAAATGAAAACAAAAACAAAAACAAGACATTCTGGAAAAGAGATTCATGCCTCCATGACAACAAATGTGCAAGCCAATAAGAACAAGCACTGTGTTTCTTATTTCCCAGAAATCCGGTACTTTGTCTGGTATATAAGGGATAGACCTCAATTAGTTGTGCTATGTTTTCTCTTGCTTGGTAAGCATTTTTTGTCAAACAAGGAATGGCAGAGTTCCACAATTAGATCAAAAGATCAATCCTAATGTACCATTTTCTCCTCACCCTCCTGCTGTAATAAAGTGGTTGCCGCTCTCCAGGGGACAACTCAAAATCCTAGGACTGATATTTCTAAATTAGCTGACTCTCTGACCTTGCTAGTAATTGCGTTAGTTTATCAATGTTCAACACAATTTATTACTCTCCAATATGTACCAAAGTGTTTATCTCTCAACACTAACAATATTAAAAACCTAAACTATCCATTGCAGCACAAAGAGGCATCCTTTCATTAGGGAAAAACATAAATAAATGGAAAGCGGCACGTGACCTGCCTTAGCACAGAAGACTCATGAAAAGCAGGGGCCTTCCTGACTCCACGACGCCCCGTTAGTAAAATCTGAAAAAAGCAAAATCAAGTTTCGCTCCGTGTGTGTGTGTGTGTGTGTGTGTGTGTTTGTGTGTGTGTGTGACAGCAATGAAGTGGAGCTTTTTGTATTACTAAAGCGATGGCTCTGATTTGAAAAAAGGAAAAGGCAGCAAGAAAGCCCTATCAATGCATTTAAGAGTAAGTGGCAACGGATAACATCTCCTCTTGACTTCCAACGTGGCACTTTGATGGGGGAAAAGCATTAGGCTCTTGGGTTGTACTTAGGGATGGAGGAAATCGAATTTCCTTCACTACCTTCATCTTAGTCATTTTCTTATACATTATTTAAAGCTTATGTTTGATTAAGATACTGAACAAGTTGTGATAAAATTTAGGGTGTATTAGACAATTCAATGACATGTTGTATTGAAGCTTTCCAAAGGGAATGTCAACTTGAACACGCAACTGACAAGGACAGAGAAACATGATTTGACTTGCCTGTGAGTGGTTACCAATCGATTAACAATCTATTCAGGTGTGATAAAAATGTTGCCCTCTGATTTTAAAGACTGGACTGCCTTGTTTAGAGCCACTAAAATTTGCTGTTTCTTTGAAAATGATATAGAAGTTAGGGGACATTCTCATCCATGTACCATTTTCCATTAAACTGCACTCCTGTGCTCAATCCGAAGTCCTTAGGAATAAGCTTTGGAAGCAGCTTGCATTGAAATAAAATTGGTCTGAAGACTTGCAAAGCACTTAGTATCTTCCTAAAATCTTGGCGTCCTTAAATGAGAGCTCATATTATTATCGTGATTCGTTATTTTACTTAATAATTGTTAGGCTAATGTTCTTTCAGAAGCAGATTTGTTTTCATTTCTTTTGTTTACTAGCAGCTCATTTTAGTGCACAGAATAAAATTTCTTTGGTTAGGGAACTGTTAAATTTGCCTCCTCTCTGCAATTTGCTCTAGTGTTTTCCATAGTGCTTTAAAATTCATATTTGGAAAATTTTATTGTTTTAATTACAGGCCAAAGTCATCAAAATTCTTATTTTTAAAAATCAGTAACTGCTCTGATGGCCCATTAGTGTTTGAGTGCTATTTATGGTGCATTCACATTGCCAACTAGAGTCAAGAAACCTTCAAAGTGTGTCCACTATTTCTGTTGTTCAGCTAAACAATGTGCTGTGTTTTCCATTCAGATTAAACACTCATTGAGGTGTCAAATCCTGTTCTATGCATTTCATGTCAGCACATGATCCTATCTAGCAATTTGAATATTTGATAGATAAAGTTTGTCCATTTAACATAATTTTACTATGGTGCTTTAAGTGGTTTATATTTCAAATAGAAATTAGAAATTATATTATTTTTATTTAGGTAAAAACAAGGAATAAGTAAAATGGCTATAATATTAAGCAATAGAATCCACCTATTTTTATCAAAATGGCAATATTGTTAAATATAAAAGACTGAATATGGAAAATGGGGAGGAATATTTAATGACTATTATTCACCCCCACAATTTAAATGTGTTATCCCCTATTTCCAAAATATTGAGCAAAGTTTTGTGACATGAGCTCTGCTCAGTATAGGGAATGGTGCAGGAATGATTAAGGTAACACTTGATGCATACATAGAAAAACAAATGAGTTCCTTTTAAACAGTGTTCTACTTAAAACTGAAGAGGTAAGGAGGGTTTTTTTAGAGATAAGCAGGAGAGTTTACCTGACTCTTTCTGGATAGGGAAAACTAGGCAAAGTAATGCACACACAATGGAATAAAACATAGGTTTCAGCTTAGAATCCTTCCTTCCTTTCATCTTTCCCTGGTCATCCTTTATTCCTTCCCTATTTGCCTCCCCTCATACTCCTTCCATCTTTCAACTTACTTTTTCACTTTGACAGACTTTTCAGAATTACTAAAAGATGGTTCTATTTTTTTTCTTTTTGGGTCACACCTGGAAATGCACAGGGGTTACTCCTGACTCTGCACTCAGGAATTACTCTTGGCCGTGTGTGGGGGACCATATAGGATGCTGGGAACCAAACCTGGGTTGGCAGCATGCAACTACCTCCTACCCACTGTGCTATCACTCCAGTCCCAGGTCATATTTTTACAACTAACCTAATTGCAGAAACAGAGAAAGCAAACATTAATAAGTTCTTCATTATGCTCTCTGTATAAAGAGATAATATTTTGGATTCAATTATAGAGAAGAGATTTTATATCAGTTATTATCTCTAAATTAGATCATTTTATACATATTGTTCTGTAACTTGCTCTCTTCCTCAAAACTGTATCTGTCAGATGCTCTAAATTATAAACACCTGGGTTGGGATATGGTTCATGTTGTGAGCAAAGGTCTAACATGTGAGAGACCTTCCTTGGCCATGTGCCCTCTTGTATCATATGGTCCGACCAAGTGGAACCTTTGGACCCTTGAGCTTAGCTAGGCCTGAGCTTTGAACTGTCAGACCCATGTCTGAGAGTGTATCATTGGGCATGACACCACCTCTACCATTGACATGGCCCCTAGAGAAACATAAACTTTAAATATTAATATTAGAATTTTTCCCCCTGCCATTTCCTTGTTTGGTCCTTTCTTCTCTCAGCAGTTAACATTGTGCCATGAGATTCCATTATATGGAATATACCTTTTCTTTCTTCCTCCCTTCTCCCTCTGTCTTTTATTTCAAGCAACCTTCCTATATTTCTAGTTCATTCTGAATCACATTCTTATTTGTGCTCAGGTTTATATGCATACTAATATGTGTGTATACATGTATACAATAAAGCTCCTATGTTTTATTATTATAAATTTTATTAAAATGTCATTGTGTAATAGCATAATGACCCAGAATGAATAAAATAAGGTTTATTCAACTATTTCTCTGTATTTGGGCAACTTCTTATCTATGATAGTATTTTATGAGACTACAAAACTTCTTACAACAAACATCTTTCTATTTGTGTCTTAAGTACAACAGCTTTCATTTCTGAAGAATTAGTTCACCCAAATAAAGCTTGCTGGCTCCAAGTGTAGTGTATACTTTTAACTTTAATGTAATGTCCATATTCCTTTCATGTTATAGAAATTTTGACAGGAGTGAATGCAGGTGTCTTGATTGACACAGGATGTTATTGTTTTTGTAATTTTTTTCAGTTTAATGGGTAAGAAAAGATGTTTCCATAATGTTTTAAGTTTGAATTTCCTCAGATGCTCATTGGTCAAAGAAAGTATCTTCTCCTGGGTGTGGATTTGAGCTCTCAGACTTACTAATTATGGCAAATCACTTCACTAAGTCTAACTTCCTTCAGCTTTCCAAAGACAAATGAAAAACCCAGGTAAGGTGCATAGCAGTGTTTTTAACAGATAAGTACTATATAAATAGTAGCAAGTAATAGACTGAGGTGAAAAATTTTCCATATATTTATCAGAAATAATGTGCTTCATTTGAAATATGATTTGTATAAAATAGCATTACTCTTCTAATATTTGTGGTGTTCTAGAAATTATCTTCCTTCACATATTTCTTAGTCTTTAAGAGAAAACTGCCTTTTTCTTGGACTAGAGGTGACAATGTGACACTGTTGGGCACTCCAGGATCTTGGGCACTTTGGAGAATGTGAAGCTGCAGTGACAGTACCTCAGTACTCCGAGTTAATGCTATAGAACTATGCCACCTAAACAAAATTAAAAAATAAATGGTGACAGACCAAAATAACACTGTTTTTTAAAGTGGGATTATTTTCTCATTGTCTATTTTGGACAGTTTTTCTATTATGCACATATTCTCCAGGTTTTTTCAAATACTCTCTTGGCTTTAATTACAACCTGTTTGCTAACGGCTCTCCAAAGGCTCTTTCTTCTATTTCAGATTCGTTACTCTACCAGCTATTCCTACCTACATCTCACAGATAGCTCCTCTGCACTGGAATGAACCTCATCTTTCCTAAGATGTCCCATATTGTTCTTTTCTCCTTTGTTTATACTGAAATCTCAAGTCACCCTTGACTGTGACAAACCTGCTCCCCATTCTCACCATAAATTCCCCATTCTAAAAGAATCTTTCTCAAAGCTGGTGACTCTTGTTCTCTGCCGACACCTCTCTGATTTAATTCAGCATTACCGAGCCTTCCTATTCAGTAAAGAACCACAGTTTTGAAAATACCCACTGGGTGGCTCAAGTTTACTGGCTCAGAATCAATTTCCATCTCGACCCACCAACTTTGTTCTGTTCCTATCTTGTCTTAGCTGTTTTTAATTTGTTTAATTGTTTGAACGATCTAGGCTATCTCTTGGTTCCATGTCTTTGTGTATTGAAACTTCTGATTGGAGATTTTTGTTTTTGTTGGTTCAGTAGCTTTACTGCTCTGCATTCTTCAGGTGTCTGCTGAACAAAGCCAACACGGACATAAATAATATCGATGAAAAAAAAATCCGCCAGAAAACAATTGTGGCATAGCAATCAAATGTCAGGGACTCTAAAAAATGCTACAGTTTAATCACACTAATTGAGCAGGAGGTAGTACAGCACTTAGGGCTCATGTCTAGCATGGTTACACGATATGATTTCTCGGCTTTGCCTGGTGCAGCCCTGGGGGCGGGGCCGGAGAAGCGTTTCATCACTAGACCTCTGCATCAAACCACTGGCTCTGTCGCTGAGAGTTGTCAACGGCCCCTCCCTTTGCCCCCAGGCTTCCAGGGCACTGGTTGAGAGTTTCCACCCTGAATCACCCCACTTTTATCTTTTTAGCAACTTCGTGAGATGAGAACCCTCATTATTCCTTTTTTACATGTGAAAATTTGGGGATTAACTTCCTCTGAATTTTACTAATTCTTCTGAGATTATGGAGTCTATGTAAAGTTGTTGCAATTTCCACCCAAGACTCTTCTTCCTCTTTAGAGATCATCTGTTCTGAAAAGCATTCTTTGCAGACATGACCTTGTTTTCCTGCACCCCACCCTGACTTGATTCATATTTTTTTTATTGAATCGCTGTGAGATACAGTTACAAAGCTTTCATGTTTGAGTTTCAATCATACAATGATCAAACACCCATCCCTCTACAAGTGTACATTTTACACCACCAATGTCCCCAGCATCCCCCTGCCCACATCCCACTCCTCCCCCTGTCTGTATGGCAGACAGTTTCCCCCATACTCTCTCTCTGATTTTGGGCATTATGGTTTGCAATACAGATACCGAGAGGCTATCAATTTTGGTCCTTTATCTACTTTCAGCTCATATCTCCCATCCCGAACTATCCCTCCAACTATCATTGTCTTAGTGATCCTTTCTCTATTCCAGCTGACTTCTCCCCTACCTCATGGGGGCTTCCATATATGGGGCAATATTCCTGGCCTTTGTGTCTATTGTCCTTGGGTTTCAGTATCATATTATTTATATTCCATAAATGAGTGCAGTCCTTCTGTCTGTCCCTCTTTTTCTGATTCATTTTACTTAGCATGGTACTCTCCATGTCTATCCACATATAAGCAAATTTCATGACTTCATCTCTCCTAACAGCTGCATAGTATTCCATTGTGTAGATGTACCAAAGTATCTTTAACCAGTCGTCTGTTCTCAGGCACTCGGGTTGTTTCCAGATTTTGGCTATTATGAGGGCGTTCAAATTTCAACCTGAATTTTGGTGTATGTGTGGTTTTCTTCTTTTTTCATTTTGGAGGTGGCATGCAATATTCAGGGAAGAGCACTAATGTAACACACATTTATCCTTCTGTAACTTAATCACTTTCTCCATTCTCTGTGCCTCCAACTGGTTTGAAACTGCTATAAAATCAGAGACCGTTTGTCCTTATATTCTTAGCACTGAGCACATACCTGGCACATTAAAAGATGTTAGGAACATTTTTTTGTAACCTGTCTTTAGAGTTTCACTGTCCCTTGGCCTACTATGGTCTTTGGAGATCTAGTTTCCCCTGTTGCAGTTCCTTCTGATCAAGCCACTCCTGGCTACTTGAGCATTCTCTCATCTCAATTCTGTCCTGCTGTCGTGTTTAACCTTATTCCCCTTCTTCTTTAGTTGTGTTTCAAAATATCTTGCTTGCAGTTTTATGAGTTTGTGAATTATATTGAAGGTTTGAGGATACATAGGGGAGGAATAATAATAATACCATCTTCCGTTCTTCTTCACTTGGATTTTTCTCTTATACTCTATTATTTTCAATTCCCAGTCCATGATCTTCCCTACTGAATTCACCATTCCACTTGTTATTATTTTTTACAACTTCCTGGAATTCTGTCAATACATTTCTTGGAATTACTACCATTCCATCACATATGTATGATGAATGAATTAAACACAAAGAAGCAATAACTAGATTAAATATTTGAGCTTAAAGCTACCTTGTATGATCTTAAACTGTAATTTAAAACTCTACAAAAATTACTTAAGACTGCTTGGTTGACTATATTAATATATCTAGTTAAAATTATAGTTTTATATGAGTGTTTCAGCCTAACTTTAGGTTCTATGAAAGAGAATTGTCTATTAACCAAGTATATATTGATTTTTTTTTAGATTCTGAAACAGTGGGCAATGTGCTCTATTCATCTTACTTGCCACATGATTTAGCAAAAATGCCTTGTACAGAGTAGGCACTCACTTAATAATCAGTTGATTGATTGAATAATTATTCTACCTATAAACACTTCTGTAGCACATTACCTGATGAGTGTCTATTTCAATATGACGATGGCTGTGACCTTCGTGTAGTTCATTAGCAAATGAAAAGTATGTTCATTTCCACAGAAGGAAATGAGAATATTAAAAATGTGGTTCTATTTGTAGTGCCATTACTGTCTTACTGTTTGATTAAGAACAAATTCTTAACCTTTTAATGTTACCAGTTACCTAGGACTCTGATCTCAAGGGCTATTGCAGTACCAAAATCTGGGGGAGGATAATGTAATAACCCTGACCTATATGAAGGGATAAAAATAGGCCACAAATAATGGGACTCATTGGCCAGAATTAATCAGGACTAGAGAAGAGGTGATGTCTTTAGAAACAAACAAAAAAGTAAAGCAAACAAGCAGTTCCACCATCACATTTTGTAATCATAACCATTCCCTGTGAGAGTATTACCATTTTTTTCTTTTTGCTTTTTGCATCACACCCAGGAATGTACAGGTGTCACTCATGGCTCTGCACTTAGAAATTACTCCTGGTGGTGCTCAGGGGACCATATGGGATGCTGGGAATCGAAGCCAGGTTGGTCGTGTGCAAGGCAAATGCCCTACCTGCTGTACTATTGCTCCAGTCCCAAGTATCACCATTTTGATAATAGGGACATTGAGGCTGAGAAATTTTATTTATTTATTATTTTTATTATTTTTAAAATTTTTTAAATTTTATTGAATCACTGTGAGATAGTTACAAACTTTCATGTTTGGGTTACAATCTCACAATGATCAAACACCCATCCCTCCACCAGTGCACATTTCTCACCACCAATATCTTGTATACCCCCACCTTTCCCACCCTCCCCCTGCCTCTGTGGCAGACAATATTCCCCATACTCTCTCTCTACTTTTAGGCATTATAGCTTGCAACACAGACACTGAGAGGTCATCATGTTTGGTCCATTATCAACTTTCAGCATGCATCTCCCATCCCAACTGATTCCCCCAAGGCTGAGAAATTTTAAATAGTGTGAAAATCATATAATAGCAGTCATTTATGGTCCACTGTTATCTCCTCTCCCCCTCACCATCCTGTAATTATTGATTGTCAACTTTCTAGTTTTGAAATGTTTATGGCAGGATTCCTAACGTCATGACATTCTTCTGTTCTGTAGTCAAAAGGACACATTCTGGACTGAAGTGGCAGTTGAGGATTAAAAAAAAATGTAATACTATCTTTAATGAAGACTTGGCAGGCATCTACATTTGCTGAACAGTCTCTGCCTTTTTCTTTTTTCTTTTCTTTCTTTCTATTGTGCCAAACCTGGTAGAACTCAGGGCTTACTCCTGACTCTGTGCTCAAGGATCACTCCTGGTGGGATCTGGGAGACCACATGTGGTTCCAGGGGTTGAAGCTGGGTGGGTCGTGTGCAAGGCAAGGGCCCTGACATCTGTATTGTTGCTTCAGCCGCCCTGTCTTTTCTCTGTAAGGTCACTATGCTACATATGCACAGAGGTTTACTAAGAAGAGAGACGCTTCCTCTATGCCTCAGAGGATTTGGTGTCATGAAGGGTGAGAGTTCCCTGATAGGCAAGGGAAGGAAGGACATTGTAGGCCAAGAGACAAAACTGTGCAGGAACAGCAAGTGTTCCAGTGCGGCTGGAGAGTCAAGGATTGTTACCTGGTTGTAAGCAGAGGAGAGTAAGAAGATACAAAGCAACAGGGCCAGGGAGAAGCTTGAGCTGATTTGCCTTGATGGTAGGTGATGGAGAGAAAGCAAAGAATCTTTTTTTATTCTTTTTTTTTTTTGAGTCACACCCAGTGATGCACAGGGGTTACTCCTGGCTCTGCACTCAGGAATTACTCCTGACGGTGCTTAGGGGACCATATGGGGTGCTGGGAATTGAACTTGGGTCAGCCTCGCCCTACCTGCTTCGGCCCCCAAGACAGCAAAGAATGTCAAGCAGGAGACTCCCGATCAGTATTGCGAAGAATTTACTGAGATTGAAGAGGGAAACTAATCACAACCGTGCAACTGTGATGGGAGAAAGAAGAGAGACAACTGGGCCATAGGAAGCTTGCTGGGGATTGAAAGCTGAAGCCACTTTTCCTTTGAAAGGTAAATGACACGGTGCATTGTTAGTTAGTTCTACTCAATGACTTGATTGGGAGGGGAGACAAGAGAAAATTGGTATTTCAAGGTTATCCCTCAATGAGTGCTAAACTCTTCCTTCTAAATTACAGCTTACCAAATGACTTTGTGGCCTTCTTTGTGCTCATGTTGTGATACTTCTTTGCACCAATGCTTTTCCCTTGCTCGCTGCCATTGCTGGTTTAAATCCCTTCCTACCCATTCGCTATTCCTATCCTTACCCTCCTGTGTTTGCTCCTAATGTGCTGTAATTCTTCAGAATCCGGTGTTCACCTGATCTCCATTCTCTGTAATATTTCTTTTCAGTCCCTCGAGGAAAGTATATCAATTCTTGGTTTCAAATGCTCATCACCTTTTGTAAATATTAAGGCAACGATTCAATTTAGGTTTAAAAATAATGTTTTTCTATTTTGTCTTCTGTCAATAAATTACCTCTGTCATCGTTTAAGGCTGTATTGTCTCATAATTTTCTTCTGTGCTCTTGTTGTTCCATTTTGTTGTTCCCTAGAGGTTGTACGAATATATATTGATATAATGAACAATGTAGAAATAAAAAAAAAGAATTTTGGGCATACTCATACTCTATAATGTTCACTAGTGATCTGTTTCAAAACAAAACATGTATTTTATTTGATGAATCAAATATTTAAGAAACATTCTTTAAGTATAGAAATATACATGGAAAAAATTACCACTGACCCTGAGAGGCCTCTTTGAAAGATTCTAGCCGTGGATGATTTAGCTTCAATTTTTATCCTGCTCCTTCTTACCAAGGGTTATCATAGTGAACATTGCTCATGAGGTTTCTGGGAGTATCATTGGGGGTCAGAGATCAAAAAACATAAGATATAATATTGGATGAAATATCAGCAGCCCAGGAAATATTCACAAAGTCATACATTATGTTAGCACTACTGTATTCCATGTAGGAAAATAAAAATGGGAAATTGCACAAGCCACTTTCTTTTTTTATTGCAGAAATTAAAGGTCTAATTTAGAATTGTGAATTTATGTAAATAGCCATTAATACCATTTTATTAGTTCAGGTACTCAGGGTATGAACATATAAATATAACAGGGTTTTTATAGAGTCTGCATCAGTAATTAGTAATTCAGCATATATCTACATATACACAGATGAGGCTTTCGAAAATTTATGAACTACAAAATGCTCTGGGTAACCCATCAGATTTATATAAAATCATGTTTATGAAAGTCAACTCTGTCTGCTTTTTACTTCTGCTCTACCAATCACATGGCAGAGTGTGACAAAACTGCTCTAACAATGATGATAGCAATGTCTTGCATCTAGCAAGTACTCTTATTGCCATAGATACATTGTGCCAAGTATTCTTCGCTGTCTTGCCATAGAGGCATCATTCCTTTTGTACCAATGAAGAAATTTTGACTCAGGGGTATATAGGGACTTGCCCAACATCACATTAGTTTGTTATAGGTCTGAGGACCAAAGTGAATTTTACTTGTTGCTGAAGGCCCTTCTGTTGGCCAAATAGAAGTTAAGAGACTGTATAAGGCACAGCAATATGGTATCTTTTCTTTTCCACTGCAAGTATTCACAAAGAACCCTAAAAACAGCTCTGCATAGCTTCTTTCTGTATTAGAGCCAACCCCGAGGGTCCTTATGTATCTGAGTTTTGGATAAATTGTAGCAACCTTTGTTCCCTTTTTATTTTCACCTCCCTTGAGCTTGCTTGAGAATTTGTGCCTATATTGATAAAAGTGGAGAATTAAATCATTATTGATTTAGTAAACTTGGTGAAGATGAATTGTTCAGGTTATTTCCTTGTTTTACTATTTTTCTAAAATTCATAAATATATGTAAGTAGTATGACCAAAATACCCATGTAACTAAAGAATTTAGAAGAGCCACATTCATGTACTCACCATTATACCTTACAAAATAGAATACCAATAACTTGGAGTCCCCATTTGATCTTTCTGAAATACAGGTCTCTTCCTCTCTCCCAGAGAGAACCATTATTTTGAATTATATCCTTAATACTCTATTGCTTTTCTATATGATTTTATCTTACATGTGGGTACTCCTATATATTTAGAGTGGTATTTTATTTTTGAGCTCAGCATTGAATTTTTGAGATTCATTCATAGTAATTATTGTAGCAGTTTCCCATTTTCATTATATAGCATTTTAGTAATGATATGTGAGGTATTGATATATGGTGATGAATCCATTCCACTATTCATAGCCATTTAGATATACATTTTTGCTGCTTTATGTGTAATCACTAAGAACATTTTTGTACATGTCTCATGATAAAAAGCTCATGATTTATAAGGGTTTCTGCAGAGTGTGTTCTAGAAATGTAAGTGATGCTCTTTAATTTTGTAGGATGTGCCAAGTTATTTTCTTCAGTGGTTGTACCAGTTTTCCTGTATATATTTTTATTTGTTTTTCAGGACACTCTGGCAGTACACAGGGCTATTCCTGGCCTTGTGCTCAGGGCTCACTCCTGGTTAGACTTGGAAAACACACGGGGTACTGGGGGTTGAACCCAAGTTGACTGTTCATTATACTTTCTCTGCAGTCCCATCTCCTTGTTTTAATTTTTAAGTGATTATTGCCATCTCTATTTCTTCTTTTGATAAAATGCTTAATCCTGTTTTTTCCTCATTTTCCAATAGTTGTTAGGTTATTTTTCCCCCTTATTATTCTTTCTCAGGAATTGAAAAAAAGGTATCTGGACACTAATCTCTAGTCAGTTGTATGCTTCATATCCCCGTCTGGGGCTTGTCTAAGAAGAACTCCCTAGCTCTAGGTCCCTCTCTTTTCTGCCTGATACCTCTCCTCAGAGTAATCACAAACCTCGGTTTACAAATTGGAAAGGAAAGGCAGATGACACAGAAAATGCTGATCACAGACATCTCTGTCACACTTTTCTCTCTACAACAAACCCTGAATGGAGAAAGTGACCTAAAAATAAAGAAGGAAGGTTTGCCAATAACATGGAACTGAAATATTTGAAGTACAGAGCTGAGAGTAACTTCGGTGACTGGAAATCAGTGTAGGATACTGAATTACCTATGAGCAACCCATATAGTCATGAAACAATCCAAGTTTTTAAAGTCCTTTATCCACTTAAGTGTGAAAAAGCTTTTCATGTGCATCTACAGGTCTACAAGTGATTTTTTGAAGTACTTGTAGCAAAATTAAGTTGTCTTGTTAAAACCATGCTCAAAGTTACTTTCCACATGTCCAGACGAGCCTCATGCATGAAGGGACCAGGAAAGGAACCCAGGTGTGCGGGATCCGGGACTGAGATCTCCAAGCTTGCTCAGATTGGGACTGAGCCTTCTCCATCCAGACCCCCCCGCCCATTTTCCAGTAGCCTGGCAGCCACACTCACAAACTGCCCCCCACATTGTGTAATCCCACCAATGGCCAACATCCAGAGACTATAAGACCAAGCTCCCGGACATCTAATAGCCTTATTCTCCTTGGAGAACCTGACAAGCTACCAAGAGTCTATTGCCCTCACGGGAGAGCCTTGCAAGCTCCCCATGGTGAATTCATATCCCAAGTACAGTAAAAGATATATACATACCTCTTGGAGAGCCTGGAAAGCTACCCGTGATATATTCGATATGCCAAAAACAGTAACGATAGGTCTCCTTGACCCTGAAAGAGCCTCCAATCATTGGAAAAGACAAGTAAGGAGAGGCTGCTAAAATCTCAGGGATGAGTATAATAGAGATGTTACTGGTGCCTGCTCGAGTAAATTGACGAACAATGGGATGACAGTGATACAGTGATACCGTGTTGAAGCTACAAGTCCAGACTATTCAATACACACATTCATTCAACACATGTGCTGCAGACCTACCAAGTACTGGTTTCTAGATTCTGTCGAGTAGAGATCAGAAAACTTCGAAAGAGAATGGGTTGTTTGTATCTCTCCTCAGGTCCCTGACAAAACTTTGACAACTTTGTGATGCATGATTTCAGTTTAAATTCGCATGAAGAAGGTGATACGTGGACATGGCTCAAAGTACTGAGGAACATGCTTTGTGTGCTCAGACCTGGACTTAGTCCCAGTACTTCATGGTCCCCCAGCACCTGTGGATGTGGCCTTGATGGCTGCCTCCTGCACTGCTGGCCTGAGCATCGCAGCATCAAGGTTCAAGCACTGCTGGGGGAGAGGGCAGTTGGGATAGAGAGAGGACCACTATGACAATGATGCTTGGAAGGGATCACTCTGGATGGGAGATGTGTGCTGAAAGTTGGTTAAGGACCAAACATGATGGTCTTTCAGTATCTACTGCAAACCAGGGTCCATAGTGCCCAAAGGTAGGGGGAGGGAGAGGGAGAGAGGGAGATAAAGAGAGAGAGGAGAGAGAGAGAAGAGAGTCTGTCATAGAGGCAGGCAGAATGGTGGGGGGTGGGGACTGGGGGGCACTTTGGTGGTGGGAAATGTACACTGGTGGATGGACAGGTGTTGGAATATTGTATGACTGGAACCTGATTATGAATAGATTTTTGTTTGTCTGCTTTGCTTTTTGCAATGCTCAGGGGTTACTCCTGCCTCTGCACCCAGGAATCACACCTGGTGGTGCTTGGGGAACCATATTCGATGCTGGGAATCAAACCCGGGTCGGCTGCATGCAAGTCGAACGCCCTACCCGCTGTGCTATTGCTCCAGTCCCCATGAACAGCTTTGTAACTGTGTATTTCATGGTGAGTCAATTAAAATTTTTTTAAAAAAGGGTGTGTGTGGGAAGGTCCAAGTACTAAAGTTTCAGGTCTCCATGGCTGGGTCAAGTATTAATGGGAGTGGCCCAGAGTGCCCTGAGCACTGCTTGGATGTTCCCCTCCCCAAATCCCCAAACTAAGGGAGAAGACTAAGGTACTTCTTTGTCTTCCCAAAGTCTGCATAGAATACTTCTTAATACATTCTGGAAATTGACCAATGTAATGTAAATTTATTCTTTATCACATAGTGATTCAGTTTAGCTGTATCTTTGACTTAATAAGTTAAAAAATCTCTGTGGAGCTCTGGCCTGGAACATAATTGTAACTAATCATTTTTGCAGAAACTAGTCATATTTAATGTCAATGAGCCTAGCCCTTTCGGCAGATAACCATGCTTTAATTTTAAGAGTTAGAGTACTAATAGAATTAAATGGAAAACCAATAATAGTTTACCACTGACAAATTAGTCAGGATAGAAAGATTAGAGGTAGTAGCTTTAAGAGGAAAGAACATTTGCAAATACCTGTTATACTACTACTAGAAGATCATATTTGGTAGTTACTATGTCACTAAACAAATACAACTAGTCATATACTTGGCGACACTCCTTTAGAAGTGAGTTAAGTCAGAATATTAAATGGAGATTTTGAATCATATTCCTGATCACAATAATTGTTACATCCTGTTGGATATTTCAAAATATTTGCACAATTTGTGAAAGAGATCTCAAAAAATTGGTGAGCAGCCTCTTTAACTACTCCAACAACTAAAGATATAAAATTAGAAAGAGAATAAAAGTGGCCTGGGACCATTTTGAATTCTTTTTGGTGAAATGCAGACAGTCTTGGGAGTGATTGCCTTATAATATTTCCAAGGAGAAATAGCAGGTGGAAAAATGTTGATTATTGTTGAGACTGGCTATTTGGTACATGTGTGTGCATTGTATTGTCTTCTCTTTAAGTTTGCTGGCAAGTGTCCTTAATGGAAGATTTAGAAAAATTCTGCTAAAAAAACCCCCACTTCTATAGAAAGGGCAATGAGTTTCCAATAGATGTATATGATTGATCTTGGAGCCTGAAGGAAGAGAATGGCTGGAGGACTAGAAAGATTTATCCTTGTCTTGGGAACTTTGTGGCACTCAATGCTCAGGAATGTCTGAGGATCATGTGAATGTGGCCCCCAACTCTTCTCTAGAAAGAATCCTTTGAAGCACTTCTGCAGCCCAGATATGGGGAGACTGTCATTGATGGTGGCAGTCAAGTAACAAGTATTCCATGTCACTCAATTTTCATCATCTCTTTTAAAAGCAGGACTGGACATTGAAAGTGAAGATAAATAGAGGACTTGATGGGATCAGTAAGAAGAGGAGAAGGGGAGCTGGGGTTCCTTGTGTTTGGGGAAAGCAGTGGAGATTCAAATAAGCCAGGTTTTAACTTCTGAAGTTATATATGAGACAGGAGACTCTGCCACAGTCTTTTGCCCCCGAGTCTGGCTGTCTTCACCTGAGCCCCTCAGAGGGGGGTGGATTGAGTTTCCCTCCCCACCCTGAGCAGACCCCCAGCAGCCAAAGACCTCCAGAATCCAGCCACAGCCATGCTCAAGGCCACTTTCCACATGCTTGGACGAGCCTCATGCATGAAGGAACTGGCAGAGGAACCCTGATGTTTGGGACCTGGAGCTGAGACCTCCAAGCCTGTATGGATCAGGACTGGGCCTCCTCCACCCAGATCCCCCATTTTCCAGTAGCTAGGTAGTCACACCCAGAAACTGCTCCCCCCCCCACCCACACACACACACTGTGTAATCCCATCAATGGCCAAGATCCAGAGACTATAAAACAAAGCTCTCTGAAGCAACCTCTTATTGTCTAGTTTTCCCTCTCGGAGAATCTGGCAAACCACCGAGAGTATCCTGCCTGCATGGCAGAGCTGGCAAGCTCCTCGTGGCATATTCGATATGCCCAAAACAGTCACAATGATGGGTCTCATTTCCCCGCCCCTGAAAGAGCCTCCAATGTGGCACTGTTGAGAAAGATGAGTAAAGAGAGGCTGCTAAAATCTCAGGGCTAGGACAAATGGAGACGTTATAGGCACCCGCTCAAGCAAACTGATGAACAATGAGATGATAGTGATACCATGATACAGTGATATAAGAGACAGGTCCCGGGAGGTTGTATTGTCTTCCTGACAGTTTAGGGTTTATCGACCATTCTTCACTGAATTTTTCACCAGATTTTTCTAGAATACCTTGGATATCTTTTTCCTTGGATAGTTTTCAGTTAAATAAGCATGTGAATTCTTCGGGCTCTCTGTAAGAATGGAGAGTATAATTGTGCAGTGATTGTCCATCAGATGTATCTGATGTATCTATTTGATTCTTTGTTTTGGGTCTAATCTGATACTGCTCAGTGCTTACTACCGCATCTGTTCTCAGGGGACTGTATGTGGTTCGGGGAATTGAATCTAGGTTATCCATGTCCAAGGCAAGTGCCATTTCCATTGCACTATCTCTACAACCCTACTTCTTATAAGGGAGATGTGGACATTTGTTAAGTCATGTATAGGTAATTGTTTGATAATTTAACAACGAGCACAGAAGCATCATCACACTGTTTGAATGTGATAGTTAGGAATAGAAAAAGAAACAGAAAAAGAAACAGTGGGGAAGGGAAGAAGAAAAGGAAAAAAGACTACAGTCTCTGGACTCATAAAACATAGAGCCTAGGAGGAAAAATAGAAAATTATCGAAGGAAGGTAAAGACCAGCTATGATGAGGCTAAGAAAGAGAGGTGCATGGTATTATAAGAAGCCAACATGGAAGTGGTGTGCCTTAGTGGAGTAAGGGCCAACGGGAGGATTTTAACATTTCATCAGCAGAAATTAACTCATACTTTCTGTTCGAATCAAAAATGGGCAAAGGAAGATGTGTTTTAGAGGCTTCCCCTCCAGAAGTCTTCCCTGAGAAAAATAGACTATTAATACAAATAAAATTAAAATTTAATTAATTTCCATAGGGATGATTATCTTACTTCCATTGATCTAGGCAATGTGAAAAACCTGAATTTAGTACTTTGTGACTTCTGTGCTTTTAATTTCTGTGGAATAAGCTCTCTGCTATGCTCTAGGCTTTGAGGGAGGAGGAATTCAATCTTGGACCTAATTTCTTTTTAATGAATATGATGACAAAAGGAAACTTTAGCAAGACTCAGATGCATCTCCCCTTCCCGAAGCAGAAGAGTGGTGGCAGGAAGTACGGGAAGATTGATTATGGGTCACACGACAAATAGTCCTCATCACAGCCTCTGGGAATAGCAGCCCTTTGCGAAGAAGATGGACACACAGACAGACAGACACACAGACATACACAGAGAACCATAGGTGACCCATAGCTAAATATTGAATCTTCATGCCTTTCTATCTTTCTGTCTCGCACAGTTCGTGGCATAAGACTGGTGGATAAAACCTGTCTATAGTATGAAGGATGGTCTCTGAAACAAATTTTAAATGACTCTAAATGACTCTAACCTTATGAAGTAAGGTTGGTGGTAGAAAATGAAGAGACTGAAAAGAATGGAGCAAAAAACAAAGTTGACAAATAGGAAGGCTGAGAAAAATGGCTGTAAATCACTGAGCATCTAAATTGGCTCCTGGCTTCCTACTGAGTTGCACATTGTCATGTCAAGTTTTGGTTTGCGATTTTGACAAGTTGGTGCATCTTCAACCTTATTTCTCAAGTTTTGAATCCTGGAAAACTAGTTTGGTTATTTGCTGGGAGGAGAGCAGCCGGGAGAAGCCAGGAGAATCCTGGAAAACCAGTTCAGTCATTTGGTGGGAGGAGAGCAGCCAGGAGAAGCCAAGATCTGACTACTGTCAGATCTTGGAAAGGAGGGTTAGTGAGTTGCTGCCAGAGATGCACAGCACGACCCAGTTCTCCTTCACTCTGGCTCATGGGAAAGAAGGGGAGAGACTGTGAATTTTGTAAGTGGACTGAAGAGTTGGCTCCATCACTCTTTGAAAAAGACTCCTGTGCATACTCATTGTATTGTTAATTACTAATAACTTCCTCACTGTGGCAGCGCATGTACCAAACCATCATCTTGACATCAAATCAATGACTTTTTACACTCCTGGGAATATTCAGAACTGCATTGCAGCCTCGTAGAAAGTGTATTAATCAAGTCAGAAAAAATACATTGCAATAAATCAAAAGATGAATTGCAGAAATAATAATGTACCTCTGAAAGAGAGAAAGGGGAGAATAGTTACTCATTCAACAGTGCAACAAATTTCAGTCTCAATTTGCATTGTTCTCAAGGTAAGTTTGATGCTTAGAACAGTACCTGACTTAAGGAGGGACTTAAAAAGTATTGGTCAATGGAATAAGTTTTTAGGGATTTCTGTGATTTTGTACAAATTAATAGAATTGATTCCTTGAAGTAATAATGAGCTTATGGAAATGAGCCCTTCTTTTTTGAAACTGGTAAATTTAAATCTTTAATAAAAAAATAAGCTGAACATATCTGGGACATTAAGGTAAACTATGAGGAATAAACTACTCTTAAGCCCAACCTAAGAGTGTAAGGCCCGGGATTATTCTTTGGGTTGAGTAACCTTGTTCTATCTCCATACCTAATAGTATGCAAGTTGGGGGCTCCTCAACAACCCAGATGAAGTAAGATTAGCTGTGCTGGAAGAAACCTCACAACATGTTTTCCTGGTTTTGTCCCAAAGTGAGGTGTTAGGTAAGTCATAGAATTTTTGTTTTATTGTGATGCTATAAACCCACTCTTGCCCACCCTGTCCACTGGATATAACTGAAAGCTGAACAATAACAAAATAAAAATTATGAAAAATTCAGCTATTAAAATAAAAGTTGGCAGATTGTCAAGAGCATGGAAAAAAGCCGGGACTAGAGAGATAGGACAAGCATAAGGTTCTTGCCTTGAGCACTGGTGACCAGAGTTTGATCCCTGAGCACTGTGCGGAGTGATCCCTGAGGTCTAAGCAGAGAGAAAGTTCTAAGAATATCTAGGTTTACACAACACACCTTCTTCCCTCCAAAAAAATAACGAAAAGGGGGATATTCTTGTTTCCTTTTTTTCTTATGGCTTTGCACTGAGGCTGGGTCTTATTTTCAGAGTTCTTGAGCCGAAATGGTTGTTGGAGAGTATTGGGAATTAGAGAGATGAAGGAGGTTCCTTTATTTCTGTATATGAATCCATATCTGTCTCAGATTAAACCTTAGGCTCTGCAAATATGGTTCAAGCTCAAACCAATTTATCACTTAAACTGGGGTTCAAACCACTGGTCCCAGAAAGTGAGACAGAATTTAGAATCTTAACTAAAAGAGATTGATGACTGCTGGAATGAAAACATTACTTGTCTCCAGATAACTGTACTTGGAGTACACAACCAACTTGAATTTTAGAAATAAAGTTAAAATATCTGAAATAAATATTTCCTTGAATGAACCACCTAAGGTTATAGACATAACAAAAGAAAGATAGAAGACTAGTGAATAGGAATTATTCAATTTGTGTTATAAATTTTTTTTACAAAAGGAAGATTTTTACAAAAGGAACAGGAGAACAGGCATATGGGACAATAGAAAGAAATTGAGCATGTGTCGTGGATAGGGAGAATCAAGTTGTCAAAATGGCAATACTCCCCAAAGCATTATACAGATTCAACGTGATCCCTATAAGGATACCCATGACATTCTTCAAAGAAACGGATCAAGCAATCCTAAAATTCACATGGAACAACAGACATCCACGGATAGCTAAAACAATTCTTGGGAAAAAGATGATGGGAGGCTGTAAGAAATCACGCAACCCGGAGATTCTTCTGGCAGCGATTTATTCAGAGCCCTTCTCATGCAAAACGGGAAAGAAGAGGAACGAGGGATGAACGGGGAGGAATCCCACCTAGTTAGGCAGCTTCCCTCCTTATATACCCTTCCCTGCCTGCTTATGCCCAAGTGTCTGCAGCTGATAGACTAATTACAGCTCCTGACTTGACAAGACATCCTGATTCCTTATCAGGTGTTATCTACATCACCCTCCCCAACCTCAAACTTTACTACAAAGCAGTAACAATTAAAACAGCATGGTACTGGAACAAAGGCAGAGCCCTAGACCAATGGAACAGGGTGGAATATCCCTACACACAACCCCAAATGTATGATCATCTAATCTTTGATAAGGGAGCAAGAGATGTGAAGTGGAGCAAGGAAAGCCTCTTTAACAAATGGTGCTGGCACAACTGGACAACCACATGCAAAAAAATGGGCTTAGACCTTGACCTGACACCATGCACAAAAGTCAGATCAAAATGGATTAAAGACCTCAACATCAGACCACAAACCATAAGGTATATTGAAGACAAGGTCAGCAAAAGCCTCCACGATATTGAAGATAAAGGTATCTTCAAAGATGACACAGAACTAAGCAATCTAGTAAAAACAGAGATCAACAAATGGGACTACATTAAACTAAAAGCTTCTGCACCGCAAAAGATACAGTGACCAGAATACAAAGACTATCCACAGAATGGGAAAGGATATTTACACAATACCCATCAGATAAGGGGTTGATATCAATGGTTTATAAAGCACTGGTTGATCTCTACAAGAAGAAAACATCCAACCCCATCAAAAAATGGGGTGAAGAAATGAACAGAAACTTTACCAAGGAAGAGATACGATGGCCAAAAGGCACATGAAAAAGTGCTCTACATCATTAATCATCAGAGAGATGCATATCAAAACAACCACGAGATACCACCTCACACCACAGAGACTAGCACACATCCAAAAGAACAAAAGCAACCGCTGTTGGAGAGGATGTGGGGAGAAAGGGACCCTTCTACACTGCTGGTGGGAATGTCGACTCGTTCAGCCCTTTTGGAAAACAATATGGACGATTCTCAAAAAATTAGATAGTGAGCTCCCATTTGACCCAGCAATACCACTGCTAGGAATATATCCCAGAGAGGCAAAAAAGTATAGTCGAAACGACATCTGCACTTATATGTTCATCGCAGCACTGTTTACAATAGCCAGAATTTGGAGAAAACCCGAATGCCCTAGAACGGATGACTGGTTGAGGAAACTTTGGTACATCTATACAATGGAATACTATGCAGCTGTTAGAAAAAAGGAGATCATGAATTTTGTATATAAGTGGATCGGCATGGAAAGTTTCATGCTGAGTGAAATGAGTAAGAAAGAGAGAGACAGACATAGAAAGATTGCACTCATCTATGGTATATAGAATAACAGAGTGGGAGACTAACACCCAAGAATTGTAGAAATAAGTACCAGGAGGTTGACTCCATGCTTTGGAGGCTGGCCTCACATTCTGAGGAAAGGGCAACTCAGAGAAGGGATCACCAACTATAATGTAGTCGAAGGCCATGGGGGGGAAGGGAGTTGCGAGCTGAATGAGGGCTAGAGACTGAGCACAGTGGCCACTCAACACCTTTATTGCAAACCACAACAGCTAATTAGAGAGAGAGAACAGAAGGGAATGCCCTGCCACAGTGGCAGGGTGGGGTGGGGGGGAGATGGGATTGGGGAGGGTGGGAGGGATGATGGGTTTATTGGTGGTGGAGAATGGGCACTGGTGAAGGGATGGGTTCTCGAACCTTGTATGAGGGAAACATGAGCACAAAATTGTATAAATCTGTAACTGTATACTCACGGTGATTCACTAATTAAAAATAAAAAAATAAAAAAAGAAATAAAAAAGAAAAAAAAAGAAATTGAGCATGTGAAAATAAATGGAGTCCAGAAGAAGACTAAATTTGAGACAAAAAATATTTCAAAAGCTCTAGAGATCATATGGGGATTAGGTGCTTGCCATGCTCGCAGCTGACTCCAGTTCAATCCCAGGTAGCACCATAGATGCAACCCTAGAGACCTTTGAGCACTGTAGGGATGTGACCTGAGTAATCCTCTGCACCATAAGATCTGAGCAGCACCTCCTCCTCAAACTCTAGTATTGAATAACTGGTCTTGTAGTTGAGAATTGCTGGGAGGGGCCCCAGACTCCTGAGCACCCTTTGGGAGACATATCCCCCAAATAAGTATTTGAAGAGCTAGTAACCAATCCCAAGTTAGGAGAAATACATTTACAAAAGCAAGGCCACTGATGTGTAAATAGAATGAATTCAAAACCATCCTTACATACTGTTGAAAGTCAAAATTTCTTTTAAAGTTCTAAAGCAATTAGAGGAAGTAATACCTTGTTTACAAGAAGACAATAATTTGACTGATTATGTATTTTTAATCAGAATATGGAAGCCGAAAAAAAAATGAAACAGCATCTTTAAATGGCTAAAAATAGCAACGGACAACAATGACAACAATGAAATGACAATAATCATTAATCCAAAATTTTAAGTTCTATGAAATATGTCTTAGAATTTAAAGTGAAACAAAGATCTTTTTGGACAATGAAAGCATGGAAATTTGTTTGCCGTATACATGTTTTAAAAGAAATACTAAATATTTTCATTTTGAAGAAAAATTGATAGCAAAGGGTAAATTTGATGTTTAAAGATGATGGAGGGCTTGAGAGAGAGTGAAGGGGCTATGGCACTTGCTATGCATATGGCAGACCTAGGTTAGATCCCTGACACTACATATGGTTTTCCCTCTCACTTCCAGAACTGCGTCCTGAGCACAGAGTCAGGGAGTAAGCCTTGAACATTGCTGGGTATGGCTCCAACCCCCCAATTTCCCGATAAAGATGATGGAGACCAATAAGTATGATATAGAGCTGGGTAACTATCAAAGACTTCTTTTTTGCCTCATAAGTTTAAAAATATACGTATATATCTGATAATAAAATTATTACAATGTGTTGGATAGGTTCTTCACTGATATAGGCATAGCACAAATGATAGTTACAAATTGCAATTGGATGATTGTGAAGATTTCAAAGCTTTTCTATTTTTATAAGAAATGGTAAAATAATCACAAAATCCTGTTAATCGTTGATTTCTCAAGTGGGCTCAGTAACCTCTCCATTCGTTCTTTCCCTGAGATCTTAGAAGTCTCTCTCGACTCGGCCCTCCCAATGGTGTCGCACTGGAGGCTCTTTCAGGGCCAGGGGAATGGGATCCAGCTTGTTACTGGATTTAGCATATGAATACAGCATGGGAAGCTTGCAAGGCTGTCCAATGTGGGCAGGAAACTCTCAGAAGATTGTCAGTTTCTCCCAGAGGGAGAAGTAGGCTACAAGATATCGAGAGGCTGCTTCGTGGCCACACACTGCTGGTAGCTAGCTTGCTTTTAAGTCTCTGGATGTTGGCCGTTGATGGGATTACACACACCTGGGTTCCTCTGCTGGTACCTTCATGCATGAGGCCTGTACGAACATGTGGAGAGGGGCCTCGAGCATGGCTGTAGCTAGGTTCTGGTGGTCTTTGGCCGCCGGGAGCTCTGCTCGTTGTGGGGAGGGAAGCTGGAGCCCATCCCCTCCGAAGGTCCCCAGGGAAGACAGCCAGGTGTGTGGGCAAGAGACTCTCTGCATCGCTCTCTTCTGGGAGCTCACTTTTAAGTCTCTGGATGTTGGCCGTTGATGGGATTACACACACCTGGGTTCCTCTGCCGGTACCTTCATGCATGAGGGCCATCCGAATGTTAGTAAAATAATACTAACTCTATATGGACTTTGAAAGGTTAGATGCATATTCTCCCTTGGAAAAACTCTGAATATAAAATAAAAATATAGGGAAAATAGCTAAAAGTTGTTTTTATGAAACAATATTATGTAAAATTCCACTGAATAACACAAAATGTTCAAATACTAAAAGAAGGCACAAAAGAGGAATAGCGGAACAAACTACAAAAAGACAAATTGAAAATAGATAACAAAATGGTTACGAAGCATATCTGTAATTACATTAAATGTAAATGACTAAGAATCTTTAATTAATAGGCAGAGATTAAAAGTGAATAGAAACAGGAGATTTCATTCTGCCTATAAGACAGAGCATTAAATATGGTGATATTGAGAATGACCCATGAAACAGTGTATTCCATGAAAATAGCATATCAGTGCTAAGTAGCTTTTGAGGTTTTGGATGAAATAAATTTTACGACAGAATATTATCAAGGGGGGAGATTTGGTAATGATCAAAGACACAATTCATTAGAAAGACATAGCAATAATAACTGTTGTCATCTAATAATTCTCTAAGTTGCTTTTTTTTAAACTTTCATATTTGTATTTGGTTTACATCCCTCCACCTGTGTCCATTCTCCTCCACCAATGTTCCCAGTATCCTTCCCACCACCTCCACCCCAACTCCCACCACCCCACCGTGCCTCTGCGGCAGGGCATTCCCTTTTGTCCTCTCTCCTGCTGAATGTTGTAGTTTTCAATATAAGTATTGACTGGCCATCATGTTCAATCTATAGTCCACTTTTGGTATTCGGCTTTCAACCCAACTGGGTCCTCCCAACATTCTCTACTAGGTGTTCCCTTCTCTGTCTCTGCTCTTTTTCAGATGACTGAAAGCCTTGAGGACCACTGACTTTGCTCTGACCTGCACCACATCCTCTATTGCCTGGCTTAGGTGATGTCTGATACATTCCACCCTCAAGTTACAACTGGGTCTAGCCTAAAGTTAGAAGGACTGATTGTTTTTCTCACCCTGGATTTGAAGTTCATTTGGTCCATCATATGCTAGTTTTTAGATATTAATCTCTCTCAGGACACCACCTTTGCATTCTAATGAGAAACAAATTAAAGCAAGTGATTAAATTTTCCAGGAGTTTTCCAGCAATGACTACAAATAAAATGAAGTCTTTCCCCTAGTAAATTTAATATTCATGATAAATAAATACCCAAAACTTTAGTTTTTATATAGTCTCTTCTTAATTTTCTTATTAAGGTAGCAGGTTACTCACAAATCAGAATATGGTATCTAGTTGCATAGAAGCATATAATATACCCTTTGCAATAACAACAAAAAAATTTCCAGATGTTATGGATTGAATTATATTCTCTAATATTTTATGTTGCAATTCTAACCCACTGTATCTCAGAATGTGCATGTATTTGGTGATAAAATTCTAAAGAAATAAATAGGTTAAAATAAAACCATCAGCATAGGCACTAATCTAATTTGATAGCAATCTTTATAAGAAGGGTAAGTAAGGAGATGGGCACAGAGGAAATATGACCTTGGGCTTCTAGCTTCAAAAACTATGAGCAAAGAAATATGTGGCTTAAGCCACTTAGTCTTTGATGCCCTAGCAAGTTAAAATAATGGGCAAATGTCAGGGAGGAAGGAGTAAATCATAAACCTTCTGGAACTAAGCAACCACAGCAATTAAAAATGTTTCTTCTCAGGGCTGGAGCGATAGCACAGCGGGTAGGGCATTTGCCTTGCACGCAGCCGACCCGGATTTAATTCCCAGCATCCCATGTGGTCCCCTGAGCACCACCAGCAGTAATTCCTGAGTACAGAGCCAGGAGTAACCCCTGTGCAATGCCGGGTGTGACCCCCCAAAAAAGTGTTTCTTCTCTCTGAAGGTATTTGTAGGATAACATAGCCTCAGTAGTTTAGGTTTATTGGGTTACTTCCCTTACAATGCTCCTATTCCTCTTTGTTCATTTATAGCTTCTTTCTTAGTGTTCTGTTGACTTGTAAATAATGTTTTTCTCTTCTCCTTGAGTCTTTTGCATAGTTTATTCAGAGCAAGTCCTTTTTGTATGGACACAGGAAGACTTAGCAAATGTTATGCTTTTGTAACTTTATGTCATTTGACTCTATATGATATTTTCCTCCAGGGCATCTGTTCTCTTGACCTAAGCCTCAGCTGCCCTTACTTCCTAGCATCCCCAAAGCAGGGTCCCCGACGTGGGACTAGAAGGACCCAGGGCAAGCGGTGAGTTGTGTGCTACCCTGGCATAGAGATGGGCCTGGCCAAAGTGCCTAATGCTTAACTATAAGTTAAGAGCTTGATCATGGACAAATGCTGTCATGATCCAAACAGTGGACCCTGCTAGGGTGAGGAATGATTAATCTGGCCTGAGTGCTGTGGTCTGAGCCTGTGGCAAGATGTTGCCAGGAGAGCTGCCTTGCACACCTCAATGTATCCCTTGCTATGTCCATACAAAAATAACTAGTATTAAGATGTTAATAAGTTCCTGGACTAAGGAAAAGAAAAAAACCTTAAGAGTGAGGAAGGGTTTTGGAATGCCCTGCCCTCAGGAAGGGCTTTCTTATGTTGATTTTGCTAGCTGGCTGGGTGTAGCCTAGAGGGTAAGGTGGGAGAGACAAGTAGGAGGAGAGAGAGAAGTGAGGAAGAAGTGGCAGTAGATCCAGAGAGAGGCCGGAACTGGGAGTGCGGGAGATGAGAAAGATGGAAGATTGAATAAACGGTAACTAATCAGCAACTAGCTTGGTCCTCGTTCTTCCTTCGCCTGTCCTTGACCACCGGCCGTCCAGATCCAGCCCATACACAGCGGTTCCAGGGCACCGAAAGCGGGCGGTGAGACAGAGCCGCCTAGAGAGCCCGCGAGAGCACTCGCCCCTCGGCGAGCCTTAGT
The DNA here is from genome assembly GCF_027595985.1 of Sorex araneus. Taxonomy (NCBI): domain Eukaryota; kingdom Metazoa; phylum Chordata; class Mammalia; order Eulipotyphla; family Soricidae; genus Sorex; species Sorex araneus. The sequence goes on along the minus strand of NC_073302.1, from coordinate 274,262,408 downwards.
TTTTTACAGGTATTCACTTTATTTTTTAATCTTTTTTTTTATTTTTTGCTTTTAGGGCCACACCTGGCAATGCTCAGGGGTTACTCCTGGCTCTGCACTCAGGAATCACCCCTGGCGATGCTTGGGGGACCTTATGGGATGCTGGGAATCGAACCCAGGTCGGCCTCGTGCAAGGCAAATGCCCTACCCGCTGTGCTATTATTGCTCCAGCCCCTGAAGGTAGTCACTTTAGGCTCAGGAAATAAATTTTAATATTTGGGGACTTTAAATTGGAGGGGGCACAATTAGCTATGCTCAGTGTTAACTACTGGCTCAATGATCAGGGATAACTGTTAGCAGTTCTTTAGGGAACCATATATGGTGCCAGGGATCAAACCTGGGTGGCAATGTGTAAGTCAAGTGCCTTATCTGCTGTTTTATCTCCCCAACCCCAGGTTTTTCAACATGCATAAATACACCTAGAAGATTTCTGTTTGAAATGAAAATCATGGAAGTCATAATCTTGGAGTGAAGATAACTGGCTGAAAGAATGATTTTTATTATATGGGAAAAAGAAGATACGGTTGGAGCCAATTTATTAAACTGCTTTGTTAATTATTATTATTGTTGTTGTTATTTATATTATTTCTAAATTTTACTCGATTTTATTTTTTTAGATACAAACATGTATATCAGGTTTGGAATCTGATTGCCTTATGGGCAGAGAGCTTAGCATATTTACTACCCATGAATCATACCAGTATGTGAAATCTAGAGAAGATTCAATTTTTCCCTGCTAGATGCACCTCCAGCCGTTTAATTAAAATATGTATTATTAATAAAACTATATTTAAGTCATATTTTTTACAGATATGACTGAAACATTAAGTGCAAATTGTTTCATAGTTTCATAGTAATTTGCTTCTAACATTTTGTGCCTTAATCAAGGTAGCACTCTCATCCAAGGTTTGCGGTATTGCAGACTTTTTAGTAGTGAGGTTGAGGAAAGAGTGAAAAGTGTCGATTAATTAAAGGACATATTTACTTTGCAGAAGACGTCATGACTTTATTGCAAAGGGAGTCTGTACCCAACAGAAAGAGTGTGAGAAAAGAAATCACAGGTGGGAACATTTAGTTTCTCCTTCAGTACATAGCAAAGATTTACTATTTATACAACAGCTTTTTTCTTGTTACTGAACCAACTGTTTCAGCCTAGCCAACTGCCTTTAGATGTCACAGTTGTTCTTCTATTGAACTGAACCGACTTCAGCACTGCGGTCACAGTTCTCTGCTTCTATGTTCCAGAAACCTTGCATAATAATAATCAGAGGCATTATAGATCACTTACATAATTCTTAGCAAGTTTTTGATTCAGTATAGCTTTATTAAAATAGGTGACAAAGGTGAAAGCTGGGTGACCAATAGATACAGGTTAGCTGGTTGTACCTATCATTTATGGAGTTTGTTGTTTCAGATAATATAACTTCTACATTTATATTTACATTTGGCCCAAGTGGTGATAGCAGGGCAGAGAAAGCAGAAAAGAATAGTTAATATGTAGAGCCCAGAGCAGTTGTATGCGGCAGACCTGGGTTCGATCCTTGGCATCCCCTATGGTTCCCTGAGCACCATCAGGAGTAATTCCTCAGTGCAGAGCCAAGTGTAAGCCCCTGAGCATTGCAGGGTGTGGTGCCTAACAACCACCTTCTCACCTCCCTCAAAAAAAAAAAAAAAACCACCAAGCCAGAACCAAAGTTAATGTAATGACTGCTTTTGTAATGACTGCTTTAGTATATGACTGGTACTGTGCTAATCCATTAACAGCTATATTATTTAATTCTCATGATAAAACTCCAAGGAAGAAAGGCTTGTCTTTCTGAGATGTTTTCTGACCAATTTAGCAGTCTAGCTGGAAAATCACTGTGTCTGATTTCAGACCATTGGCATTTGAATGCCAAAGCTTACCTGAAACCACTGTACATTATTTTGTACATTGGACCTCTATAAAGGCAGGCATTTTACGAATGGCCAAAAGGCACATGAAAAAGTGCTCTACATCACTAATCATCAGAGAGATGCAGATCAAAACAACCACAAGATACCACCTCACACCACAGAGACTAGCACACATCCAAAAGAACAAAAGCAACCGCTGTTGGAGAGGATGTGGGGAGAAAGGGACCCTTCTACACTGCTGGTGGGAATGCCGACTGGTTCAGCCCTTCTGGAAAACAATATGGACGACTCTCAAAAAATTAGAGGTTGAGCTCCCATTTGACCCAGCAATACCACTGCTGGGAATATATCCTAGAGAGGCAAAAAAGTATAATCGAAACAACATCTGCACATGTATGTTCATCGCAGCACTATTTACAATAGCCAGAATCTGGAAAAAACCCGAATGCCCTAGAACGGATGACTGGTTGAGGAAACTTTGGTACATCTATACAATGGAATACTATGCAGCTGTCAGAAAAAAGGAGGTCATGAATTTTGTATTTAAGTGGATCAGCATGAAAAGTTTCATGCTGAGTGAAATGAGTCAGAAAGAGAGAGACAGACATAGAAAGATTGCACTCATCTATGACATATAGAATAACAGAGTGGGAGACTAACACCCAAGAATTGTAGAAACAACTACCAGGAGGTTGACTCCATGGCTTGGAGGCTGGCCTCACATTCTCTGGGGAAAGGGCAACTCAGAGAAGGGATCACCAACTATAATGTAGTCGAAGGCCATGTGGGGGAAGGGAATTGCGGGCTGAATGAGGGCTAGAGACTGAGCACAGTGGCCACTCAACACCTTTATTGCAAACCACAACAGCTAATTAGAGAGAGAGAACAGAAGGGAATGCCCTGCCACAGTGGCAGGGCGGGGTGGGGGGAGATGGGATTGGGGAGGGTGGGAGGGATGCTGGGTTTACTGGTGGTGGAGAATGGGCACTGGTGAAGGGATGGGTTCCCGAACTTTGTATGAGGGAAGCATAAGCACAAAAGTGTATAAATCTGTAACTGTACCCTCACGGTGATTCACGAATTAAAAATAAATAAATTAATTAAAAAAAATAAAGGCAGGCATTTTTGTACTTGTCTCCAACTAATTATATGACTATTCATGACCTTTGCCAGAAGATCTCAGTCAAACCAGTGGCTTTTCTTTCTGCTTTACTGCCCTCGTTCTTTGTTCTCTTGTCCTTCCTCACTACTTTCTCCACTCATGCAAGAAAATTCTGTTAGACCTAGGTAGAGTGAGGGTGGAACTTTCTATTTCAACATATTCTTTCACACAGAATCCTGTACCATTAGACTTTTTAACACATTTAGTTACATTCTATTGTAGTGGTTCTTTTTAGAAGAGGATTAGCTGCTAATATTTAATTTTTATTTTGCTTTTTTTTGGGTCACACATGGTGATGCACAGGGGTTACTGCTGGCTTTGCACTCAGGAATTACTCCTGGCGTTGCTCAGGGGATCATATAGGATGCTAGGGATTGAACCCGGGTCGGCTGCGTGCAAGGCAAATGCCCTACCCGCTGTGCTATCGTTCCAGCCCCCAAAATTTAATTTTTTAAAAGTGATTTCTAAATTAAGGGGTAGGAGGTCTAATTCTAGACTCTATAGTCTTTTATTATTAAGGTAGGGCTGAAGCTGAATCTCACCAAAACAATGTTTATGAAAAACAAACTAGTCCCTGATGTTCCATTTGCTCTCAATGGAACAAACATCTCTGAATGCAGCAGCTATGTGTACCTGGGTTGAGAACGCAACATGAAGAACGACTTGTCACCGGAACTGCTCAGGAGGAAGAGAGCATTGTGGAATGCCTTCAAGAGCGTGAAGAAGTGGTTGAGAGGATGAAGAATCTCCGGCTCCAGGCACATCTTTTCGACTCCACCATTCTTACTGCACTGACATATGCCTCAGAGACCTGGGCCCTATGAAAACAGGATGAGAACACTATTCGGGTATCCCAAAGAGTAATTGAAAGAGCTCAGCTTGGAATATCACATTTTACTCAAGTGAGAGAAGGAATCCGGAGTTCTGACCTCCATAGACTATCAAGAATCAGGGACACTGTCTCATTTGCCAAGGTGTCAAAAATCAGATGGGCCGGACACATAATGCAATTTAGATATGACTGCTGGATTAGAGCTGTTACCTTTAGCTTCAATGTCATGGAGGATTTTGCTGACTTTGTCTTCAATGTACCTGATGGATTCTGGTCTGATGTTGAGGTCTTTAATCTATTTTGATCTGACTTTTGTGCATGGTGTTAGGTAGAGGTCTGAGCCCATTTTTTTTTGCATGTAGCTGTCCAGTCTTGCCAGCACCATTTGTTAAAGAGGCTTTCCTTGCCCCACTTCACATTTCTTGCTCCCTTATCAAAGATTAGATGATCTTATGTTTGAGGGTGTGTGTAAGGATATTCCACCCTGTTCCATTGGTCTGTGACTCTTCCTTTGTTCTAGTACTATGCTGCTTTAATTATGACCACTTTGTAGTAGAGTTTGAGGTTGGGGAAGGTGATGCCTCTCATTTTCTTCTTCCCCAAAATTGCTTTAGCTATTCATGGGGGGTTGTTGTTCCATATGAACTTTAGGAGTATTTGATCCATTTCTTTGAAGAATTTCATCGTGGGTATCCTTATAGGGATCTCATCTAATCTGTATAATGCTTTGGGGAGTATGGCCATTTTGACAATGTTAATTATCCCAATCCATGAGCAGGGGATATGTTTCAATTTCCTCATATCCTCTTTTATTTTGTGAAGCAGCATTTTTAAATATTCTTTGTACAGGTCTTTTACCTTCTTAGTTAAGCTGATTCCTAGGTACTTGATTTTCTAGTGCATGATTGTGAACAGGATTGATTTTTTCATGTTGCTTTCCTCTTCCTCATTATTTGCATATAGGAAAGCCATGGACTTTTGGGTATATATTTTATAGCCTGAGACTTTACTATACAAGTATATAGTTTCTAGGAGTTTCTTGGTGGAGGTTTTAGGATTCTCTAAATATAGTAACATATCATCTGCAAATAGTGAGAGCTTGATTTCTTCCTTTCTTACCTGGATGCCCTTAATATCTTTTTCTTGCCTAACCGCTATTGCAAGTACTTCCAGTACTATATTGAACAGAAGTGGTGAGAGTGGGCATCCTTGTCTTGTCCCTGATCTTAGAGAGAAGGCTCTTAGATTTCCCCCATTGAGGATAATGCTTGCCATAGGCTTGTGGTACTATCTTAAACTAAGAAGCTTCTGTACCTCAAAAGATACCGTGACCAGAATGAAAAAACAATTTACAAAATAGGAAAGGATATTCACCCAATACCCATTTGATAAGAGGCCGATATCAAGGATATACAAGGCACTTGCTGAACTCGACAAGAAGAAAACATCCTACCCCATCAGAAAATGGGTTATAAAATAAACAGAAACTTCCTCAAAGAAGAAATCTGAATGGCCAAAAGACACATGAAAAAATGCTCTTCATCAGTAATCATCAAGTAGATGCAGATTAATACAACAATGAGATATCATCTCACACCACAGAGACTGGCCCGCATTCAAAAGAACCAATGCGACTGGTCTTGGCAAGGATGTAGGGAGAAAGGAACTCTCCTTCATTGCTGGTGGGAATGCTGACTGGTTCAACCCTTTTGGAAAACTGTATGGACTCTTCTCAAAAAATTAGAAACTGAGCTCCCATTTGACCCAGCAATACCACTTCTGGGATTATATCCTGGATATGCAAAAAAGTATAGTAGAAATGACATCTGCACTTGTATGTTCATTGCAGCACTGTTTACAATAGCCAGAATTTGGAAAAAACCTGAATGGCTGAGAACAGATCACTGGTTAAAGAAACTTTGGTACATCTACACAATGGAATACTATACAGCTGTTAGGAAAGATGAAGTTAGAGAAATTTGCTTATAAGTGGATCGACATGGAGAGTATCATGTTAAGTGAAATGTGTCAGAAAGAGAGGGACAGACATAGAAAGATTGCACTCATTTGTGGAATATTAAGTAACAGAATGGGAGACTTACACCCAAGAACAGTAGAGATGAGTACTAAGAGGATTACTTCAAGGCTTGGAAGCTGGCCTCACATGCTGAGGAAAAAGGCAGTTGAGATAGAGAAGGGGCCACCAAGTAGAGGGTGCTTGGAGGGCCCGCTCGGGATAGGACATGCATGCTGAATATAGAGTATAGATCAAATGATGGCCACTCAATATTTCTATTGCAAAGCACAACACTCAAAAGGGGAGAGAGAGAGAGAGAGAGAGAGAGAGAGAGAGAGAGAGAGAGAGAGAGAGAGAGAGAGAGAGAGAGAGAGAGAGAGAGAGAGAGAGAGAGAGAGAGAAAGAAAGAAAGAAAGAAAGAAAGAAAGAAAGAAAGAAAGAAAGAAAGAAAGAAAGAAAGAAAGAAAGAAAGAAAGAAAGAAAGAAAGAAAGAAAGAAAGAAAGTGATATCCCTGCCACAGAGGCGTGGTGGGGTGGGATGGGGGTGGTGGGAGGGAAACTGGGATAATTGGTGGTGGAGGGAGAATGGGCACTGGTTGGAGGCATGGGAACTTGAACATTGTCTGACTGAAACATAAGCACGAAAGTTTGCAAATCTGTAACTATACCCTATGGTGATTCATTAAAAAATAAAATTTAAAAAAAAAAGAAATACCTGCTCCTCTCTTTCCCCTAACCAGCTGAAGTTTGCTTAAAATAATTGGCAATCTCCCTAGCAATAAACTTTTACCTGGGTAAAAGCCCATGTGGGGGCTGATTGGAAAAACCCTGTAAGGTTCACCTTGAACAAAGGAAGGGCGCACATATGCTGCCTGAGCCCACGTGCTGCTTTTGCCCACATGGCCGAGCACATGTGGTGCCCACATCTCTTCCTCTTGGGATGTGGACTTTCATGCTTCCATATCTGATGCTGGGGTGGTGTGTGTAGGTGTTCTCTGTGCCTTTGAAGAAGTCCATGTCTCTCTTGAGCGTATTACTCTCCCTCACTCTTTCTCCCTCCCTCCCCTTCCTTAAGAACCTCCAAATAAAATCTTTTTCTACTTCACACACACAAAATATCACAGTGATTGTGCTTCAAAAGCAAGGGAAGCCAAGCAGAATCAGATCTAATTCGCAATAATTATATAAACAAATCTAGTTCAAAAATTGAAAAGCCTCAAAGTTCAACATAAACTACCCCCCATCCCAAACCAGAAACTGTTCCTATCTCCGCTTTGGCAGGTGAGCTGGACATTTAAAAATTTAGAGTTTCACGGAGGGTCCCTGGAGAGAACTTCATTGGTTTCCCAGCGCAGGTACTGACTCATGATTCTTTGGAGCTCTTGGGATGGAAATGAACTAAACCCCCAAAGCCCTTAGTGCTTGGAAAAACGAACAGCCTCCCCCCTCCCTCAGCCCAATGGGACTTATTATTTTGCAGCACTCAAATTCCAGAACGCACTCCTGCAACCTGCAACCGTGCATGCGCACTCTCTCTCTCTCTCTCTCTCTCTCTCTCTCTCTCTCTCACACACACACACACACACACACACAAACACACACACACTTCAAGGCATGCTAAACACTACAAAATTTTGTAGCTACTCCCCCAAAACATTTTAATCACTCCCAAGTCAACCCAGCACCAAATAGGTAAAAACATCTATAATAAATACAATTATCCAAGCACTAGATCTACACTAGTACCAGTCTTCAAAGGAGCAAATCCTGAGACTAAATGAGCTGGAGAGAGCCAGAAACTGTCAGGGGTGGGAGAGAAGTGTTTTGTGAAGCAGCAGGTGTTAAAACAGCCGCTGTAGCAGATGGCTCAGTGGAGTGAGACATGGCCTCTGAAAATATAGATTTTTCTCCCCAATATCTCTACTCATTTTCAGAATTGAATGTCCCAGGAGAACCTCATGGTTGCAAGGTGACTAAACTCTTTAGGATATTGTCTATGGTTTGCCTTATTTTATTTAATTTTTTGGTTTGCCTTATTTTAAAACTTTCATTCTCAAAAAAAAACAGCAATAAAAAACTTTCATTCTAGTTTTGGAGTCAAGATAAGGTACACTCAGTCTTACAATAGCACATAGTGAAGGAGATAAGACAGAACATTTACTTGGGGAATCAGTTACTGTTTCAAAATTTTGCATGATCAAATTTTAAAAAAAGAGATTCGAATGGCACACTTTCTTTTCGCCTGGAAAGAGTGGATGCTGCTGGTTGGACAACGTCCTATTGAGTCAGTCTCTGTCCTCGAGTACCAGACACCAACTACAGGGCTTGGATATGAAGAGGGAAGGCAGCCAACATAATCCAAGGGTAATTTATGTCTTTGCCTTCTTTCTAGTCTGATGGTTAGAATACGAATATTCGAGTGCTCACTTATTCCGTGAATCTATTTTCAAAAACTCTTTAGTTTGGGAGAAGCTTGACAAGAGGGCTCTCATTTCAGTCTCTGCGTCTCCTTATGGCTCCTAGTTAGTCACTTGGGGTTTTTTTTCTCTCCCTTCTGCTTTTAAATGTCCCTGGGCAATGCCATTGAGAAGCTGATGACTTTTCTGAAGGAAAATTCAAAGAAATTTCCATTCTTTAGTATATTTGAATTGCAATTAAATTGGGAGGTCTGGGTGGAATTTAGGAAAAGCATCTAAATGCTTTGGGAAACCTTCAAAGCCATTTATTCAAAAGCTGTTCTTTCTTTAAGATTGTATCTAAGGGCTAGAATGAGAGGGTAAGGGTTCAGGCCTTGCTTGCTATTAACTGGTTCAATCCCCAGGATCACCTTGTCATTTGGGCACCACTGCAAGCGAATCTCAAGTGAAGAGCAGGGATTAACTCCCGAGTACCATAGGGTGTAGCCTCAAAAATACAATCACATTTTGTTAATTTTTTTCCATTGGTTTACAATGCTACAAAGTGTAGGGAGTACAGCTCCATACTTCTTATATGCCTTACTATATACACCACAGGAGTATTTTTCACTGTATCACTGTCATCCCATTGCTCATCAATTTTCTTGAGCGGGCATCAGTAATGCCTCCATTGTGAGACTTGTTACTGTTTTTGGCATATCAAATATATCATGGATAGCTTGCTAGGCCTTGCCATGCAGGCTTAATACTCTCGATAGCTTGCCAGGTTCTCCAAGAGGGACGGAGGAATCGAACCTGGGTCGGCCGCGTGCAAGGCAAACACCCTACCCACTGTGCTATCGCTCCAGTCCATAGGAATATTTTTATTTAATTTAAAAAATTATATTGGGCCTAGAGCAATAGCACAGCAGGTAGGGCCTGGCACGGGGCCGACCCGGGTTCAAGTCTCAGCATCCCATATGGTCCACTGAGCACGGCCAGGGGTAATTCCTGAGTGCAGAGCCAGAAGTGACCCCTGTGTATAGCCAGATGTGACCCCAAAAGAAAAAAAATATATTTATATTTAGCATCAAAGAAGTTGTTGAAAGGATGAAGAACCTCTAGCTCCGGGCACATCTTTTCAACTCCACCATTCTTCCTGCACTAACATAAGCCTCAGAGACCTGAACCCTACGAAAATAGGATAAGAATGCTATTACGGTCTCCCAAAGAGGAATTGAAAGAGCTATGCTTGTAATATCACGTTTCACTCAAGTGAGAGAAGGAATCTGGAGTTCTGACATCCATCGATGATCAAGAATCAGGGACACTGTCTCGTTTGCTAAGGCATAGAAAATAATAATAATAATAATAATAATAATAATAATAATAAAAAGGCATGGAAAATCAGAGGAGCCGGACATGTAATGTGGTTTGGAGATGACTGCTGGAATAGAGCTGTTACTGATTGGATTCCATGGGACATCAAAAGAACACCTGTGGAGATGAAGATCAAAATAACAATGAGATATCATCTCATGCGACAGAGACTGGCCCACATACAAAAGAACAAAAGCAACCAGTGTTGGCGAGGATGTGGCCAGAATGGGACTCCCCTTCATTGCTGGTGGGAATGACGACTGGTTCAATCCTTTTGGAAAACAGTATGGACGATCCTCAAAAAATTAGAAATTGAGCTCCTATTTAACCCAGCAATACCACTTCTAGGAATATATCCCGGAGATGCAAAAAACATATATTAGAAATGACATCTGCACTTGTATGTTCATTTCAGCACTGTTTACAATAGCCAGACTTTAGAAAAACTTCGAGTACCCAAGAACAGATGACTGGTTAAAGAAACTTTGGTGCATCTACACAATGAAATATCATGTAGCTGTTAGAAAAGATGAAGTCATGAAATTTGCATATAAGTGTATCTATGTGGAGAGTATCATGTTAATTGAAGTGAGTCAGAAAGAGAGGGACAGACATAGAAAGATTGCACTCATTTTTGGAATAAAAGTAACAGAATGGGAGACTTACACACAAGAATAGTTGAGATGAATACCAGGAGAATTGCTCCACAGCTTGGAAGCTGACCTCACATGCTGGGGGAAAAGGAGCTCAGATAGAGAAGGGACCACCAACTATGGGGTACTTCGCGGTCCCACTCGGGATGGGAGATGTGTGCTGAAAGTAGACTTCAGACCGAATGATAACAATTCAATACCTCTACTACAAACCAAAACACCCATAAGGAGAGAGAGAGAGAGAGAGAGAGAGAGAGAGAGAGAGAGAGAGAGAGAGAGAGAGAGAGAGAGAGAGAGAGCACGCAAAAGGGAATGCCCTGCCACAGAGTCGGGGTGGGGCAGGGGTGGGGGGATGGGGTGGGAGTGGTGGGAGGGATACTGGGATCATTGGTGGTGGAGAATAGGCACTGGTGAAGGGATGGGTACTCGATCACTGTATGACTGAAATGTAAGCACGAAAGTTTGGAAGTCTGTAACTGTACCCCATGGTGATTCATTAAAAAAAAAAATTTAAAAAAACCCTGGTCTCCCACCTATGAGGTGGTCAGACTTCTTCGTCAAGACTCTGAACGAAAAGTTTGAGGCTCTTTGTGTTCCTGGAGTGAGCAGATGCCATTGGGCTACACTAGCATGCGACAGGGACTTAAGGAGATGTTACTGGTACCTGCTTGAGCAAATCGATGAGCAACGGGATGACAAGTGAGACACGTGATTAAATTTTTAATTGGATCACCATTGTTATGCCTGTGACTTAGTTTCCCAAAAACCACCAAGGAGCCGACTCCAATGCAAACACATGAGGTTCTTCATTGCAAGCTCGACCTTGGTCTCCTAGGCAACACAGAAGCAGCGGCTTGAAGCTGAGAGCCCTGGGCTGTTAAGGAACAAGGTTTATATAGGGTTTACAGTGGAAGCAGAGAGCTTAAACAGCGTTATTGCAGGATTGGTTAATCTTTACATTTTGAGGAGTGCGGCGCTCTGTGATAGGCTGTTGCGTGAACGTTCGTGCGGTCGGAGGCGCTGAGATAAAGAACACGGAAGAAATGTCTTGATTGGAGGACTAAGGCTCTCTCTGGCTCTTAGCAAAGGCAGAGGGCCTCGTGGATCTCCTTTTATTGATCATGGCACGTCCAAAGGGCGCAATATATCGATGTCACCAAAGGCACCAAAAGATGTTACAGGAAGAACATTGAGGCAACATTATTCTCTTGTATCTGCAGGCCAGTAATCTAGGCCTCCGAAAGAAGATACAAAACCAAAACCGAAACCTTCCTTGGGCTGAAAGCACTCGGATTTACATCCCAAAGACCAGGCTGGGCTGCCACAGGAAATCTACATGTCAATTACAAACTAGGCAGCACCTGAAATCTACATCCCAAAGACTAGGCTGGGCCAGAGCCTGGAATCTACAGTGTCAAGTCAGGCCTGGCTAGCACCTAAGATCTGCATGTCAAAGACCAGCCAGGCTTCTGTGAGAAAAGGAAAACTGCCTCTGAAATTATTTCCAGAAGGCAGCAGAAAAGGGGAAAATATTCCTGTCTGCAGTACAGTGTCCCCAACAATAGGCAACATTCAACCTTAGCCTATTTGTGTAACTTTACTAGTTTGTGCATCCAATCTAGGAAACACCTCTGTGCTGCAGGTCCCTGGCAAGGCATTTCTGATTGGCTGTGGCCTGGGTGGCTCAGGGTTAAGGCATCCTGTGGCATTTCTTGTTATGGGCTGCTGAAGTGCCAGTAAATCGATACTCAGGCCTATGCTGCTCTTCCACTTGTGAAGCCTGTCAGGGTGCAGCTTTGGTTCTTCAGCCATGAGCTACACAGTTAAAAAGTTGTTCATGATTGGGTCTCAGTCTTACAATATTCTATCACCTACCCCTTTACAAGTGCCCAACACTAATGTCCGCAGCTTCCCACCCACCTCACTTCCTCACTTTCCCCCGCCTGCCATTCACCATGGCAGGATCTCTCTGTCTCTGTCTCTGTCTCTGTCTCTCTCCTTTTGAGCATCATAGATGGCAAAGCGAGGTTCTGAAAGATTATTATGTATATCCTTTTATCTACTTTCAGCACTCAGCTCTTGCCCAGAGTGATCATTTCCAACTTTTATTATCATAGTGGTCCCGTCTCTATCCCAACTGCCCTCTGCCCCATCACATACTTGGGCCTGCTTCCAACTGTGGACCAGTCATCCTGGCCCCTGTTTTTCCCTCTGTGAGTATTAGTCTCATACTACATTTTTTTACATATATCACACATGAGTGCAGATATTCTAAATATGTTCCTCTCCTTCTGACTCATTTTACTCAGCATGATACTCTTCATATCCATTCATTTATGAGCAAATTTCATGACTTCATTTTTTCCCTTGGGGCTGCATAGTATTCCACTGTGTGATGTACCGTAGTTTCTTTATCTGGTGGTTTGTTCTCAAGCACTCGGGTTGTTTCCAGATTCTGGCTATTTACAGAAGTTTTAGAACCATCAGACCACAGAAGTTTTAGTCTCATCATCACAGAATTAAAATAGATCTTTGCCCATCTTTTCAAGCTCTTTAATTCTTTTCTTCTGGCAATTTCCATGTTTTTCAAAGTACCTAAATGTTATGTTATTTTTGTTGTGTTTTCCATTTTTTTCCCTTGGTTATTTATATTCTATATGTGAGTAAAACCATCTCACAGGTACCGTTCACATCTTCCAACCACCTAAATCTGTAGTGTTGTAAAAGGCATAATTTTTCTAATTGTGTAAGTGTGCAATTTTGTAATATCTGATAGTATTTCTCTAGTACATAGATCACAGCTACTTTACCCACTCAACAGTTGATGGGTGTTTATTTTCCATGTTGTAGTTATTGTGAATAATGCAGCTAGGAACATAGGGATGTAAATATTTTATCTGAATTTATGTTTTCATATTCTGCAGATAAATGACTAGGAGTGGTAATGCTGGATCACATAAAATTTTGATATTGGTTTATTTATTTACTAATTTATATTTTGGAAGGCCACCCTAGTGGCGACCAGTTCTGGCAATTATCAGTCGCATAGGGTTTTGATGGGCCAGTTTTCAGCACAGTTATATGCTGCTGCTGGGGCAGGCAATGCTCGCCCCCCTCCCCACCAGGGATATACCCCGCTGTGCTGGTGTGGATGGAAGTCTCCGGTCTGAGATTGAACTCAGGGCCTTGTGTAGACCATGCTGTCTGGAACAGTTTAATCTTTTTTTTTTTTTTTTTTAAGTGAATCACCGTGAGGTACAGTTACAAACGTGCAACTTTTCGTGCTTGTGTTTCAGTCATACAATGCTCGAGTACCCATCCCCCCACCAGTGCCCATTCTCCACCACCGATGGTCCCAGTATCCCTCCGCACCCCATCCCATACCCCCTACCCCACCCCGCCTCTGTGGCAGGGCATTCCCTTTTGTTCTCTTTCTCCTTTTTTGTGTTGTGGTTCGCAATAGAGGTATTGAGTCTGGCCTCATTAATATTATTTGGAAGTAATTTCCATACATTTTTCCTGGTGCCTGCGCCAACTCACATTGCTATCAACAGTACCTCAGAGTTCCTTCTCTCCACAGCCTCACCTACTCCTGTTGCTTCTAATTCTTTGGGTTAAGTTATTATTACTGGTGTAAAGTAATAATCTGATCATAGTTTTACTTTGTATTCCTCAAAGATAAGTGATATTGAATATTTTTTCATGTGTCTATGGATGATGCCTATAAATTCTTTATAGACATATCTACTCAGTTATTTTGCTTGGGTATTTTGCTCAGGTTTTTCTTTTTTTTAATTTTTGGGCCAACCATAGTGGTGCTTAAGGCTTACCCTTGGCTCTGGGCTCAGGGATCACTCCTGCAAGCTTTGGGGGACTATATGGGATGCTGGGAATTGAACCCAGTTGGTTACATAGAGGGCAAGCATCCTAGCTACTGTATACTATCTAACAGCTCACATTCTTTCTTTCAGGTTGATTTTTGATCTTTTGATCTATGATTATCTTTTATATTTTCATGAACATTTTAGAATCACTTCTACATGGAAAAACACAATTAAATGTTAATAGAGATTGCATTGAATTTGTAAATTATTTTATGTAACATAGACATTATGTTAATTAATCAACATTAATATCCTGCATATCCATGATCACATGCTATCTTGTGTCTTTCATTTCTTTTCTTTCTCTTCCTCTTTCTACCTCCCTTCTCCCTCCACCCTTCCTCTCTCCCTGTCTCCCTCCCTCCCTCTCTCCCATGCTCCCTCTCTCCCTCCCTTCCTTCTTTACTTCCTCCAGATACATAGATAAGAAAATAAAAAAATATATCTCCCATGATAAACTTAAAATTCAGTTTTTTCTTATTCCTGGAATTGTAAACCTGTCTTTTATCATATTGTCCAATATTCTCAACAAGAAAAATACAGAGATTATAATTTATTATGTAATGCTCTAAAAATTGCTTTTAAAATTCTAAATTTTTTTTTGGGAATTGAAAATATGAATATCTCAAGCTCTAGTACATCTTATATTGATATTTGAAAAATTCTAGCCAAGTATCTAAGGAAAGAAATGCAATCATAAGTGCAAATATATGATAAGATAACAATATTGATAAAAAAGATAAAGGTGACAATGACATCAAATTGATATGATCTTTTCCAAAGGCTATAAAAATAGTTGTAATTGTTCCTATTCTAACCAATGATATATCAGAGATACTGTATTTTTAAAATTCCCATTTTGGTAGCTAAAAAACATTGTGCTCTAAAAAATAAAATCTTGTGTCCGTATAAGATTGCTGTGTTTTTTATGCAGGTCTGAAAACTTCCTTACAGCAGCTCTAAGGTATTGCTGAGACTAAAGAATGGAGCATGAGACTGAAAAAGAAATTGCTGCTAGACTGATATTCCCGGAGAACTGACTTTAGGTGTCTACTATAACAGTGTCCTAGGATCTTAAATAGGATATCTGAGGTCAAATCTGGGCCAGTGGCTTGTAAGGCAAGTGCCCTACCCACTAACTACACCTCCCAGTTCTCTAGCCACTGTTCATTTGAAAATTCAAGATTAAATATAATAGTTATTCCATTGGTGTATTAAGAGGATTGGATATGATTCTATGAGAGTGTTATAAGGATTAAATTTGAGGTTAAAGGATTGTGTTTGATTGATTCACTTGCACAGGTAGATATTCAAAGAGTGGTCATTCTTAATCAGAAAAGACTGTAAAAAACTAAAGAACGCAGAGGGGCGAGTACACTCGCGGGCTCTCCGGGCGGCTCTGTCTCACCGCCCGCGTCCGGTGCCCTGGAACCGCGGTGTATGGGCTGGATCGGGACAGCCGGTGGTCAAGGACAGGCGAAGGAAGAACGAGGACCAAGCTGGTTGCTGATTAGTTACCGTTTATTCAATCTTCAATCTTTCTCATCTCCCGCACTCCCAGCTCCGGCCTCTCTCTGCATCTACTGCTCAACTCTGCCTCTCTCTGGCTTCTCTCTCCTCCTCCTTGTCTTTCCCACCTTGCCCTCTAGGCTACAACCAGCCAGGTAGCCAAATCAACATAAGAAAGCCCTTCCTGAGGGCAGGGCACTCCAAAGCCCTTCCTCACTCTTAAGGTTTTTTTCTTTTCCTTAGTCCAGGAACTTATTAACATCTCGATACTAGTTATTTTTGTATGGACACAGCAAGGGATACATTGAGGCCTGCAAGGCAGCTCTCCTGGCAACATCTTGCCACAGGCTCAGACCACAGCACTCAGGCCAGATTAATCATTCCTCACCCTAGCAGGGTCCAAATCTAGTATCACTGTTTGGATCATGACAGCATTTGTCCATGATCAAGCTCTTAACTTATAGTTAAGCATTAGGCACTTTGGCCAGGCCCATCTCGATGCCAGGGTAGCACACAACTCACCGCTTGCCCTGGGTCCTTCTTGTCCCACGTTGGGACCGTGCTTTGGGGGTGCTAGGAAGTAAGGGCAGCTGAAGCTTAGGTCAAGAGAACAGATGCCCTGGAGGAAAATATCAAGTAGAGTCAAATGACTCCCAGGTTACAAAAGCATAGCATTTGTTAAGTCTTCCTGTGTCCATACAAAAAGGACTTGCTCTAAATAAACTATGCAAAGGACTCAAGGAGAAGAGAAAAACATTTACAAGTCAACAGAACACCAAGAAAGAAGCTACAAATAAACAAAGAGGAATAGGAGCACTGTAACGGGAGTAACCCAATAACCCTAAACTACTGAAGTTATGTTATCCTACAAAAGACTCTTTTTAAAAAACAGTTCATGTTTCCTACAATCATAAGTATGTGAACGCAAAACAAGAAACTTTTTATAAAGAAAGTAAGTTGGAGAGCTGGATTTTCATCATATAATGTTCCAATACCCATCCCTTCACCTGTGTACGTTTCTGCCACCAATGTCCCCAGTTTCTGTACAAACCCCCCCCCCCCACCTGAAGCCTGCCTCTATAGCAGGCACTTTTACTTTCTCTCTCTCCTCTCTCTCTTCCTCTCACTCTCTCTCTCTCTCTCAATGAGGGCTGGAGATATAATACAGTGGGTATAGCATTTACCTTACATTTAGTTGACCCACATTCATTCTCCAACATCCCCCAAGATCTGCCAGAAGTAACCCCTGAGCACATAGAAACTCTGAACACCACCAAGTGTGCCAAAAAAAACAAGAAAGGAAGGAAGGAAGGAAGGAAGGAAGGAAGGAAGGAAGGAAGGAAGGAAGGAAGGAAGGAAGGAAGGAAGGAAGGAAGGAAGGAAGGAAGGGAGTTGATGTTGAAGTCTCTCTTAAATATCTCTATTTTCAAAATATAGTAAGTCTAAATATTAGTTGAAATACAGAGTCACACTATTCAATCAAGTTGTGTTTTGGGGAGAACGAGGTCAGTATTAGTTTGCCTTTAAGGCAGTATGCCTGGTCATTTCAATCTACATGAACAGATTCCTCCCTCCAAGAAAACTGATTATAGAGATGAGTAGTTGTGCTTGTTTGACAACTATCTTCCTTAGTCGGCTCACATTTACTGAAGAAGACTGTACCCAAAAACAATGGGAAATTCAATGACTGAGGTAAAACCTGCACTATACTTGTAGAGAACATGTTTTCTGTGTCTATATAACCAATATTTAAAATATCCCATGGTTTGAATGGGATTTCAGGTTATAGTATTGCTAACTGGTGTTTCATCATGCTGTATGGGTCATGAAATATCATGTTACATGGCTTTTATCAAGTAGTGATTCAGTCTTTTCTTCTATAGCAAGTGATAATGTTCAACTCACCACAAAGTGTTTCTGCATCAAATACTATTAGGTAAAGGGTATGGCATCTTCCTTGAATATTTTCTGACACATTTTGCTTCTTGAAAACCTGAGAAAGCATAAAATTTGAAAGCAGGTTTGAACTTATTTTACTTAATAAGCTTTGAAAGTTGTAGTTTTGCATATATTTGATACTTTATGAAGTTGATTGTTATAGCACAGTGGGTAGGGTGTTTGCCTTGCACGCAGCCGACTCAGGTTTGATTCCTCTGTCCCTCTTGGAGAACCCGGCAAGTTACCGAAAGTTTCCCTCCCGCACAGTAGAGCCTGGCAAGCTACCTGTGGCATTATTAGATATGCCAAAAATAGTAACAACAAATCTCACAATGGAGACATTACTGGTGCCCGCTAGAGCAAATCGATGAGCAATGGGACGACAGTGCTACGGTGCAGTGCTAATTTTAAGTTATGAACAGTCAACCTGCCAACAGCAGGGGGGAAATCATTCCATAACAAAAGTAGCCTTTGCTTTAACAAAGGAACCCATGTCAGTGGCCTTGTGCCAACATGATTCAATCTGGATATTTTCCTTCAAAGCAGGAAAGCTAATGTAGGCAAGAGTCCTCAACTTATTCTTTGTGAGAAGGAACAGGAAATTGGCATCAAGCTCCAGATCAGCTTTGTATTTGGAATATCTATACTGTAAGCGAAGTGTGATTATTTTCAGAGTGTGAGTTCTCTTTGCAGGATGCTTTGTTGCATGGACCCTGTGCCCCGTCAACTTATCATCTCCAAAGAGCACCAATTGAAAAGACCATGCATATATGATGTGGAGAGTGACCTGGGTGACTATTGCTAATCTAGTGGGAATAGAACAGTAAATCTTACACGCAGGCCACACTCAGAGGTGTTTGGGGACTACACCACCTATTGCTTAGGGATCACTCCTGGCAGTGCTTAGAGGACCAGGTGGTTCTGGGGATAAAATGTGGGTTTCCCACATGGAGAGCATGCATTCCATCCCACTGAGTTGGCTCCTTGGCCCTAAGTCTTACTTTTATTAACTTGACTCTACAGCTATTTTCCTATCTGTCTATGACAGTGCCACTATGCGTAACAAGACATTTCCTGACTTATAGACATGCAGTTGAACTTCTCTCTCTTCAGTTTTAGTGTCAAGTTTTAATGTGCAGTTTATTTTATTACTAACTCACTCAATATATGTTTTCTTCTATTTTCCATATTTCCCCTTAAATATATATTTTATTTTATTTTTTTAAAAAAATTTATTAGAGAATCACTGTGATGTGCAGTTACAAAGTTATAAACTTTTGTGTTTGCATTTCACTCACAGTGATCATTTACCCATCCCTCCACCAGGTCCCATTCACGTCCACCAATGATCCCAGTATCCCTCTCACAACCCCCACCCCATCCCCCACCACCCCACCCTGCCTCTGTGGCAGGGCATTCCCTTTTGTTCTCTCTCCTTTTGGGTGTTGTAGTTTGCAATAGAGGTATTGAGTGGCCATCATGTTCGGTCTATAGTCTACTTTCAGTTCGCATCTTCCAACCCCAATGGGTCCTCCCGACATCCTCCACTCGGTGTTCCCTTCTCTATCTGAGCTGCCTTTTTCCCCAGCATGTGAGGCCAGTTTCCAAGCTGTGGGCAGACCTCTTACTTATCTTTTTTTCTTCTTTTTCATTTTGTTTTAGGCCTCACTTAGCAAGGCTCAGGGCTTATTCCTGGCTCCGTATTCACTCCTGGTGGGCTCAGGGACCATATAGGGTGCCAGGGATCTTTTTTTTTTTTTAACTTATTTTATTCTATTTTGTTGTTGTTGTTGTTGCTTTAATAAACCACCGTGAGATACAGTTACAGATTTACAAACTTGCATGACTACGTTTCAGTCATACAATATTTGAGTACCCATCTCTTCATCTGCGCCCATTCTCCATCACTAATGTTTCCAGTATCCCTCCCTCCCCCTCCCCAACCCTGTGGCAGGGATCTTATTCAAATCAGCTATGTGCAAGGCAAGCATGGGTCTACTATCTCTCCAGCACTCAATTTACATTTTTAAAGAAGTTGTTATGTGTCAGCATTCAGTTGATTGTTGTTTATCTACAGGATACTCCAGAATGGGAGGTAACCATCACAAGTAATTATGCTACAAGAGCATATATACTAATTCATGTGTGAACAAGATCAAGGAAGTTTTTCAGAGAAAATAGAATATATTTTTTAAACTATTTTTTCCTTATTTTTGGGACCACACTTGGTAGCGAGAAGAGCCCAGAGTTATTTCTGAGTCTGGGCTCAGGAGATACTCCTGGCAGGGCCCTGGGGATCTTACCATGTGGCAAGAACTGAACCTTGGTCAATTGTCTGCAATCCTTACTGGCTGTATTATTTATCTGGCCCCACTATATGCATCTTATGCTGAGAGATGCATTAGTTTATTAGTTTTCAGGGGGAAAAGAAGTTAGGGTGCCAATGAAGAGGAGACTGTTGGTAAGTGAATGAGAGAGAAGGAAATATTTTCATTTAGGGGAGGCTAATGACATGACTGGGGAGTCCATAATAACTACTCAGCTGAGGTCTGACCTGTGGAGGGTACTGAGCCGGAAAGAAACTCTGCAGACCGACTCCTGAGTTTTGATTTGTAGTTTAGACTGTGGGATTTAGGCTTCATCTAATGGGTGATAGAAAGTCCCCAGAGGCATTTGAGCAGGATAGAGATATATTTTTATTTGTGTCTTTAGAGAGCTGCCTCTGATGGAAATGTATTTAGAATTGAGCTGTAGCACGTACACAGTGAGGGTGGTTGATAAGGCTGTCCCAGCCAGCACTATCCAGCATACTTATTTAACTGTTCATCGTGAGTACCAGTTCTATACTCTCCTTTGATGGACCGCAGTTTCCTCAAATATGAGGATTACAGCTTATCCATCATTGCAAGGTCAGTAATGTGGGATCCAGGATCCAGCTGCTTTGAATCTGACAGGCTGACACTGAAATTCTGCCTCTGTAACTTAATTAAATGTGTGGTCTTGGTTGGATCATTTTTACCTTCTTATCTGTAAAATAGTGATAATACTTTTGAAGCACAAGGACAAATAATTAAGCATGGAGCATATGTTCTTTTTTGTTATTGTTGTTTTGGTTTTTGAGCCACATCTGGCTGTGCTCATGACTTACTCGTGGCTCATTGCTCAGGGATCATTGCTGACAGTGCTTACAGGGACCCTCTGCAGTTCCCGGGATTGGCTGTGTGTCAGGCAAGCACCCCACTTGCTGAACTATCTCTCTGGCCCCCTGTACAGGGTACATAAATACACTCAATCTCAAAGTGATAATTTATAATTTGTTTAAAAACTATAATATGCTCACATGTAATTCTAATGTTATCTTTTTTTTTTTTTTTTTTTTTGCTTTTTGGGTCACACCCAGCACTGCTCAGGGGTTATTCCTGGCTTTGCACTCAGGAATTACTCCTGGCGGTGCTTGGGGGACCATATGAGATGCCGGGGATCGAACCCGGGTCGGCCGCGTGCAAGGCAAACGCCCTACCCGCTGTGCTATCGCTCTGGCCCCTCTAATGTTATCCTAAATATTCTAAACTTCCCGAATTAGAGTTTGGTGGTATTAATAGAAAAACTGCCATGTAGACAAAATTTGCAATCCATTGGAGCATAGTTATGCTCAGTTTCCTCCACAAAAAGTGCTTTTTTGTTTTTGTTTTAGGCCACAGCCGGTGGTGTTCAAGGTTCACTCCTGGCTCTCTGCTCAGAATTCATTTCTGGTGGGGCATGGGTCAACATCAATAATAGGATGTCGGGAATGGAACCTGGGTCAGTCATATGAAGGCAAACACCCTATCTACTCTACTTTCTCTAGTACCTCACAGAAAGTACCTTTTCTTGCCACCTCCGCTTGGTCAAAGACTCCCAGAGACAGTGTCACCACCATTTCACACAACATGGGGGTTTCCTTCTCCTCAGCCTCCCTGGTACTTACCAGCTCTTTCCTTATGGTGCGTCTCACTTTCTGCCTTATCCATGTAAGATATTTAAGATATTTATCTTTGCCTCAAGGCTCTATAACCTTGAGGCTTTTCCAAGTCTTTCCATTTCATCTTCTCTTGGTGCCAAAGCAGTGTCATTCACAGAGTCGATACTAAGTAAGCATGAATGAAGGGACAAGCAATCCTTTCTGAGTGGACAGAGAAAGATACAGGAGCTGTAAAATGTGAGCAGCCAAGCAGCTGCCCCTTGAGGAAGAAATAAGGTTTGGATTGGAATAGAATAGTGAGGGCAGTTCAGAATCGGAGGTGCACAGAACTATTCCTTCATGATGTGAGGTCCAGCACCGAAGGAACTTTGAGGTGAGTCTCGGGGAATGAAGCATGGAAAAGCAGGGATCCTGTAGATAAAACTGGGAGTAATATGCTTTATCACGAATCACGAAATCCCATTAAACATCGATTTTTTGAGCAGGCTCAGTAACCTCTCCATTTGTCCTTTCCCTGAGATCTTAGAAGTCTCTCTCAACTCAGCCCTCCCAACGATGTCGCACTGGAGGCTCTTACAGGGGAATGGGATCCAGCTTGTTACTGGATTTAGCATATAAATACACTATGGGAAGCTTGCAAGGCTGTCCCATGTGGGCAGGAAACTCTCAGAAGCTTGCCAGTTTCTCCCAGAGGGAGAAGTAGGCTACAAGATATTGCACAGCCGCAAAGCAGCTGTGAGCTTCTGGGAGCTCGCTTTTAAGCCTCTGGATGTGAACCGTTGATGGGATTACACACACCTGGGTTCCTCTGCTGGTACCTTCATGCATGAGGCCCGTCCGAACGTGTGGAGATGGGCCTCGAGCATGGCTGTAGCTAGGTTCTGGTGGTCTTCGGCTGCCAGGAGCTCTGCTCAGGGTGGGGAGGGAAGCTGGAGCCCATCCCCTCCGAGGGGTCCCAGGGAGGACAGCCAGGCGTGCGGGCAAGAGACTCTCTACAAATATAAATATATGCTTTATATTCCAAGATAATAGGGAAAGGTGAAAGTGAAATTGTGAAGGTCTGAAGTGGAGAATTGCTTGGTTTGTGTTTGAATCAAGTGTTTGGATTGTGTAGAAAGGATGAAATCATGCAGACAAATGCAAACTAGACAGGGTGTGGATGAGATGGGGAAGAGTTTGGCAAAGTGCTAAGCCTCATCAGTGTGTTGGAAGTGAAAATAAAGGGAAATACACTAATGATCAGGCAAAGATTATAGAGCATGTGTCTGTTTGGGTTAAGAGAACAGAATGGAGAATTTGATGTAAGGATGATGATGTCACTAAGAGAAAAAGGATATTTGTCAATATACACTTTGGTGGAAGGTGAGATAGTTTGGTTTTCAATAGATTGATTTTTACTCCACCTTGGTAGAAATAAAAAAAAAGATGATGGAATATCTTAGGGGAGAAATCAATGCTTAAGTGGTAGTTTTGAAAATCTTTTGTATCGACATCACGGAACTGCAGAGCTAAATGCTCTGTGTTCATACACAAGTTCCTGGGGTAAGTGTGTCTGCAGACGCAGGTGTTAAATGGAAGCAACCAAGCACTTGTGAGGTTCCCCAGTCCTTGTTCAATCTTTTCTGTATGTCCTTAGTATCTATGTGCTGGGGGCACTAAGGCTGAACTTACTCATTTTTATAAAGTCCAAAAGGAATAAGAAGGTGAAAAAATAATTTTTATTTTCACTTTATGGATGGGACTAACAAGGCTACTGAGAGTCAGAAATTATCCTCAACTCCCTCAAGCCCTAGTCTGCAAAACTCAGATTTTTCACATACAAGGAAGATGTATTACTTTTGGGCTATTAAAAATTTATACTAGAGCTCTCGTTTGAAGAACAAATTTCCTTTTGCCACTTTGGTTGTCTCCAGGAAAATGCTCCTTAGGCATCCTCATGCAGCAGCGTTCACACGACAAGCCATTGCTTCGCCAGAAACTTGACTGAGTGGCCCCAACTCCAATATTTAATAGTCCCTGATGGCTGTTATAAATGTGTCCTTGTTGCATAAAACTACTTTGGCGGTTTTATTTTGGCTCATGACTATAATAAAATAGTACACGAAATGGAGTCTATTAGCAAAAGAATGTGTATTAGGAACGAATGCTAGAATTCTGAGCAAATATATTTTTTATGAATGGTTAAGAAAAACCATAGTCATTTTTGTTTCTCAACATGGAGGGAATGCAGGCAAAAGAAATGAAATCTTGAATCCACACGGTGTTTTTGATGACATTATATTATATCTTTTCCTGATTTTATTTATTTTTCAGGTGAACTTGGAAAACTTTCCATCTTAAGATTTTCTCTAGAAATGTTTTTCTAGAAATGTTCTAAAACATTTTTTCCAAAGTGTTTTTCAAAGTGGGCGTGACACTTTCTCCCCAGGACAGCACTAGAACAATGGTGGCAGGTGGCAGGGGGTTGGGGTGGATGGGTTGGAGATAGCATCCATTGGTGTAATTGGATGGGGGCACTTTCTGCTTGTTTGCCTGAAGAAAGTAGTTTTCCATAGGGGACACTGAGCAATTTCTTTTTTCCTGGGAAAAAAAATTAGAGCAGCAGGCCAAATTTAGGAATACTTATTCAAAAAGATAAAAATTTGGAGGAATTACCCAAACATATTTAAAACTTATAATTCTTGTAGAAAAGGTTTTATTTGCTTATTTATTCTATGTAGCTAGGCCAGTTTCAAAGACTAAATTTGTAGGTTCTCCTTTCTCCCTTCCCCACTTTCCCTCCCTCTTCTCCCTCTACTTTCTCCACCGTTTCCTCCTCCTTTCTTTTCTCTGTTCCTTCCTCTATTCACGTTTAGTGTTAAGGTTTGGGAGTGGCTGGACGATAAGAGTTATAGGACCAGATGCTTTTGGAGTTGCTCACATTTTATGGGGAGACTAGCCTTTTTCACTTGTTTAACTTTGTCTTTGCTCTCTTAAATAATGAAGAACACAACTCAGGGCACACTTGATAATAGAAGATAACATTGCTTGATGACATGGTTTTGTAGGAAGCAGGTGATAACTCTCCTCTCTTTGAACATTTGAAACAAGGCTCTGGAAGATAGCTCAGAGGGTTGGAGCACATGCTTGTGGTGAAGAAAGACACCCTAAGTTTGAGCCCCAAGTTCAATCCCCAGCATTGTAAACCCCACCCACCCACCCATCCTCTCATCAGGAGGATATTTTAACCTAAGAGGTTATATAGTAAGAACATTGGCCTGGGAATCAGGTGACCTGGGGAATGAGTCTCACCTTGGTCCAGAGACAAATGTTCTCGTAGAGTCTGCAGTTCAGAGTTTATTTTCTGTAAAGCAAAGAGGTCAGATTCTATGATCTATGGTTCTACTACTTTTGAGATTCTATAAAGTATGGGTTCAGGAGAGCAGGATCTCTTCAAAATGATCCCTTTTCCATTAAAGCTCTAGCGGAAAATTCTGATGCAATTCCCTGCAGCTTTCCAGGTAAGGGAAATTTTCAAATTGATCCTGAGAGATATGTGCCTGTAAAGCAATTTCACCCAGGCAATATATTGGAACATTACTAAAATTTATAGAAGGGGGAGGAAAATAATTAGTTAGGAATATTTTTTTCAGATATACTTAGTTATGTGTCATAGGATTTGCAAACATAGATGTTAAACACAATATTCAGCTGTGACATCAAGCTGCCTGCCTGGGAAAGAGCTTTGCCACAATTAGCAACTTATTTTCACATCAGAAATGGCAACTGTGCTTCTCTCCATGCTTGTGGCTTTCAAAGTTGCAGCTACTGGAATTTCGAAATGGGTCAAACTGCTTTGAACCTGGCTACTGTTATTCAATTTTATCAATTTTTTATTTTCTATTAGCAGAAAATCCTTTTCATGACTTCAATATAGAAAAGTAGAAAGATCACCAAGCAGCCCTGAAGCAGATAAATATTGACCGAATCAAACACACATGCTATGGGGACAGAATCATTTGTATCTTTGTTCCATGTCCAGGCCAAAAGAATGTTGAAGCCATTCTTGCTTACCTTTTTTTTTGATTGTGCTCACTTGTCTTCATTATTTTTGTTTATTAAACATCTCCTTTTTAGTAAATTGTTTTATCCCCTTAACCTTATAAATGACAATTAAGTCCATCAAGCTTGTCAATAGCACGTCATTTATTTTTTTTTGCTACGGTTGAGCCTGACCTTCATTGATTTTATTGGAGTAATTTGCTGGAAATGATTTTTTAATGTTATATTTATTACAGAGGCACTTCATTGTCACATAATTGAAGTAAATGGTAATTTTTTTCAAACCAAATACAAGGCATATGGGGAAAGGATATATTATTTTTAAGGGTAATTTTCCGTATTTTCCTTGAAACTGCTTACTTTTAAATGTGTTCACATAGATTGTTTTAGATTCCACATATTTTTCCCCCTTTTGACTGTTTCCTGAGGACAGCTGAGGTAGAAGTAGGAGCTGGACTTCAAAATGGTGTTACCTATTAGATGAGAGAGATACACAAATCTCTCAAGTTACTATACCACTACTTCTTAGAAAAATGAAACTTGCTACTTTGATTTAACTGTTAGATTATTATTAGGCTAATATTGCATATTTAATCGTATCCTGATGCAAACATAATTATATTCTCTAACTATTAGTATTAATCAGTATTGTCATTGAAATCATATTAAATTTTTAGTTCTTTCTCCAAAAATTCTTGCTCTTCTGCCCAGATAATAATGAATATTTTAGTTTCCACGTGAGGCTTTCTTTTGTATTTATTTTATTGATATTAGGGATGGCTCTCCTACTGCAAAATCAATGCGGAAGAGGAGACATCAGATTATATGTTTTATATTTGAAGACGGTGGAAAGATGACTTTCTATGATGTGCTATTGTGTCCCAATAGTAGCCAGGCCAGGTCTGCAGAGTTGGCTGATTGCAGAACAGCTATTGACCACTTGCAAAACTGATGCTGTGGTTATTCTGGAAATAGATTCTGGCTTGAAATAAAGGAGACAGACTTAGAAACTCAACTTTAATGTTAGCAAATGAAATAGGCATTTTCATACTCTAAATAACGACTCATTATTGCACAGAATAGTCTATGTTAAAGAAGTAAAGAAAAGTGAAACAGAAGCGCTTAAACCATATTCTTTTTCTTATCATGTCCTTATTTTACTCTCCTAGGAGCAGAATCAAAACAAGTCATCTAACCAACTGCAAAGGAAAGACTAGATCAAAAGTCTCTGGGAATCTATTTAAGTTGCAGCAATTACTCCTTTCATTGGCAAGTGTTTGAAACAAAAGAAAAATATACCTTCGTGTAGACCTTTAAGTTTACACATATACATATAGCATAGATACAATATTTCTGGAGAAAATACCCTGTTGTCAATTTATGAACTAAGATGATGACAATCTGGCAAGGAAGGTGGGTACTAGTGACAGAACAGTTCCCTCCCATGAGACTAGAAACTTCCTCTCGCATCATGTATTTCACAGTAAATTTTAGTATTAAATATAATGAAGACCAGATCGATGATTCTCTCATCTCTCCCATCAGGCTTTAAAATTTCCAGCTGGCTGCAGCTCAAAAGGTAGTTGTATGCAAACTTAGTAATAATTGTTCCAAAGCATATTCATGGACTAAAGCTCAGTGAAGGTAAAATCTGCTTTCAGTTGAGGAGCCTGATATAATCATCTCTGGGTGAAGCGAGTAAGCAGGTGTCCTTCCCAAGAGATTGGACTCGGAAATGCAATTTTAATTTAAGTAGCAATCACAGGGGGTGGGGTGGAGGCAGCATAAGGACTTGAGGGAGAAACTTCTTGCTTTTAAATTGTCATGCTTCTTTCCTGTCTCTGTTCCTGTCACTATTATTGATATAAAGAATCCATCAACATATTTTTATGGGTGATTAAGAAAGGCTGACCTTTCCTTTGCAGGTACAAATAGGTAGTTCCTCAGAGGCGGTAACTGAATGACAAGATAATTCTATCCATTTAATATTGAAGTGATGTTGATAGTATCATTCTTCTCGCGTTGGAAACAGGACAGTGTAGAGACCCTTTCTGCCGCAGCCTGTTCTGCCTTGGGTGATGGATTTTCCCTCTGACTAATCGCTGTCACATTAACCCACACTATTTCATCCTTCAGAGCTGTCAAGATAATGACGATAATCCAAGTGGCTCATTGTAGGTAAAGGAAATTATATGAGCAAAGTAATATCATAAAACAGTGTTTAAATATTTTAATTTCATTTGTCAGGGCTGCCCCAACACTTCATTACACATATAACCATCTCTCATCAGTGGAATTAGTGCATTATTCATTACTGTTAATTATTTTCACATAATGGCTGCCCTGATATATTTAACCTCCACATTATATCTCAGATAATGGGTCTGTAAAATTGAATTGTGTGAAGAGTAGAGTTCTAAAGCTCATTTGCAGAACATCAAAGAACAAAGAAGAGGAAAAGAATTCTAAATGGGACATTTTGCCCAGCTGGGGCCAAACATTTGTTTCTGTCTGATTTGCATGCAGAAAATAGGTGGTGTAAAAGTGGCTTAATACTGTATAGGCTGTCTGCTTCTATTATATAACCAATTAGGATTCTTTAATATTGGAACCATCGGAAGCAACCTCAGAATTGTAGCAAGGAAAAAATCAGGGCAGTTAGAGGGTACATAATATAGACATATATAATATAGACATATATAATATAGACAAAATGAACTTTCATTTGGCGATAGTATGTAATGAGAAAGAGAGATTTCTCTCTAAGAAGTTTCAGATGAATTATATGCTTTAGGAATAACTATAATGAAAGACTATGATTTTTTAAGTGGTAAACAAGAATAACCATAATAATTGATTTTACTCATTTCTATCATGGCCAGAACAAAATGTATCTCAGATGTGCACATGCACACACATGTATACATACATGCATACATACACATGCACAAACACGTATAATAACACTTTCTCAGTCATTTAAAAGCTTTCAATATTGATGCAGACAAAATTAATCAATGTAAAGTCACCAGCACTTTATGAATGGAGAACAAGTTTTATAATCAGTTCATTACTCACTATTGTTCACTATTATTGTTGTATAAGGCATTCGGCAAGTGTGATAATCTGATTAGTAATGTCAAACACATATGTGTGCATATGGATTTTCTTAGATACTTTTTCTCCCAGTGTAATTAACCAAAAGTCCATGCTGAAAATGGTAGAATATAAATTAGAGTCTTCTCTGGTACAGCTTAGGCATGTTTTGATTTAAAAAGACTTTTTTACAAGTACGTCACCCTTGAACAAGAGGGTGAGCTGTGATGTGGTTAATGTTCCTCTCACTGCCTTCTCTACCACATATGCTCAGTAAAAAAACGCCCATTTCCTGGATAATGATCTATCTTTAGACTTGGATTCTATGCCCTGCACTGAACCAACAATTGTCCACCATTTGCTAAAACCAAAAAAGGAATGGATGTGAAGAAAGTTCTAGGTTCAACTGTTATTCCTTTAATTTACTTTGATTAGAACTCTGGTCTTAAGAGGTTGGCAAGGTTGTGACTCTTAGCAAGCTTTCCCCCTTTTTCATTTTGTTTTTGTTTGAATGACTCTCATTTTTGAATTTGTACAGCAAGCTCTGACTTTGGTGAATTCATGATGGCACTAACTGTATTTTCTTGGATTTCTTTTCTCTTATCACAAAGCACAATGTAGAGAGATACTTAGTAACTGCTTGTTCAATTTGCATTGCTTCTCAGATTTTCACTGTTATAATTATGCTGAAATTAATTTCTTCAAACATAAATTTTCTTTCTTTTTGTCTTTTTCTTTAGATCAATTCCCATGAGTAAGATTCAGTGTTTATGACCTCTGTTATATTTTGTCAAGTAGGTTTCTAAGAGTAGTGCCAATTAATACTGCCTTAACAATGTGTAAGCAGAACGATTTATTGCAACCTTGACAGAATTGGCTATTAACATTAAAGCACACATTTCCTGACTCCAAGAGATGAAAATTGGCATCTCATTGTTTTATTTTGTTCATCTGTTTTGGTTTGGGGGCCACATCCAGCTTGCTCAGGGCTTACTCTTGGCTCCACACTCAGGGATCATTTCTGGTGGTCCTAGAGGGACAATTTGGGGTGCTGGAGATCGAAACACAGGTTGACTGCATGCAAAACAAGTGCCCTACCTGCAGTACTATCTTCCCTCCTGCATGTCACTGTTTTCAAATGTCTTTTCCTCTTCATCTTCAGGTTGGGCCGCCCTTTAGATTTGTTTTCTTTGAGTTAATCCTTAGTTCAGTCTTTTAAAAATCATTTGTCTATTGATTTCTTCAAATTTTTCTTACTACACAAAAATGACATCATTTGAAAACATTAAATGATATCTTTCAAAATTAACTTCATACTTTGATGGCTTTCATTGCTAGGATTTTTAATGAATTGGATTTGCAGGTTTTTTTTGGTTTTTTGAAAAAGTATTACATTTTTTGTTTCTCATATTATCAGATAGGCTGATCTATTTATTTTTATTTCCCATGTTTCACAACATTAACACAACTATCTCATTTTAAGAAAGGATTCTATTAAATTCTGAGAAATTTGACCACATATTGGAACAAAAATAACTACAGACAGAAAAAAAACCATCATAATGATTTAACTCTCAGTCTGTTGTATCGTTTAGAATTTGGTGGATTGGAAATATAGAATAGGACTCGGGATGGGAGATGTGTGCTGAAAGTAGACTATAGATTGAACACAATGGCCACCCATTACCTTTATTTCAAACTACAACACCCAAAAGGAGAGAGAGAATGAAAGGGAATGCCCTGCCATAGAGGCGGGGTGGGGTAGGGGGGGATGGGGTGGGAGTGGTGGAAGGGATACTGGGATCATTGGTGATGGATAATGGGCACTGGTGGAGAGATGGGTACTCAAGCATTGTATGACTGGAACACAAGCACGAAAATATGTAAATCTGTAACTGTACCCTCATGGTGATTCACTAACAAAAAAAAATAATAAATTAAAAAAAAGAAATACAGAATAGGAGCTAAGGTGCTGGGTTTCCTTGTGGCCCAACCCAAATAAATCCCTGCATCATTGAACGGTTCCCTGAGTAGCACCACGAGCAATCCCTGAGCACAGAACCAGGAGTATGTTCTAAACACTGTGAGGTATGGCCCCCAAACCCAAATTTAAAAATACTCAAAATTTCTGTTTTATAGAGGGCATGTGGGGGTAAGGTGGATCTATACTCAGTGTTTCTGGGGTCTCTTTCTAACTCTGTGCTGAGAGTTGCTTCAGATGGTGCTCAGGTGACATGATGGTTCTGGGAATAGGACCCTGAACTCCAATATGCAAATAATGCATTCTAGCCCCTTGAGCTAGTACAAGTCTCACAATGGAGATGTTACTGGTGCTCACTTGAGAAATCGGTGAACAAGGGGACGACAGTCCTACAGTGCAGTGCTACAGCCCCTTGAGTGAGATCTTTGGCTGCATTCTTATATTTTAATGAAGTAGACTACCCCTCTCTGTACACCTGTTGGGACAATGAACTCAGTTCATGGAACTAAACAGAAAAATTACCTTTACCACTCTATTCCGCTTCTTCTCACCCATTATGTACCATATAGTTAAATTGTCCTCTTCCATATATTTTTCAGTTTATAGCTTATGAAACATGGTCTAAAGTTTTCTACTAGGCAATCAAGTTTTGCTTTCTTGACCTCATCTACCTTTTGTTATTCTATGTCTATCACTAATATCATTTATTTAATATTTCTCAAGCTTCTGCCACATACTAGCAAGGTGTTGAAATAATCAAATAATCAATTTTTTTTATCATAAGGACCTTATAATACAGTCAGCTCCTTTCTCCTGAAATAATCTGTGCAGCCTACTTCTAGAAATTGCTTTGTTGAGTATTCCAATTGGGTGTTCTTAGACTTTACATTTCTTCGAAATACTCCTGTATGTTTAAAGTCACCTTTCAAATTCCACATTCTCTAATATCATTTCTCTTCTTCTTACTTCTGTTGAAGTAATTGTTTCAAATGTCTCCAAAGAATGATGTTGTTATCTCCATTATGGTCTTTGATTTTTATGAGCCTCATAATAGAATTATTGATGTTTGCCTCTGTTTCCTCCACTGGTCTCCACTAGCCTATGTCACTCACTGCCATAGCAATTGCTTTTACTCAACTTAGTCTATCTCAGGGTTCATAGTAAGTTCATAGCAAGTTCACCAGTACTTATGGCAGGAACTGAATGAACTTCTGTAGGATTTTTTTTTCTTTTTATTGAAATTTCTATGCCCAAGGTTCTTTCTGAGTTCTTTTGGTATAGGATCATTATTAGCATGACTTTACCATTCACACACTTGTTTATTCATTGTAAGATTGTAGAAACTGTGGATTCTACATAACTCAAATTAATTGTACAATGGATGCTTATTCAGTATTGTTGATTGACAAGCTGGAAGGGTGATATTAAATCTGTATTGAGAGCCAGCAAAAGAACATTTATTATCCACTTTGTCTTTCATATATTGCAATATTTTTACAATAAAATGCATAAAACATCACTTAATTAATTATAAGTTAATAAAAATGATTTGCCATCTTTCCATTGATGCACCATGTTTATTAAATCTGTGATGAAAACTGTACCTTTGCCCCATGCAAAGTGTTAATTTACATAATACCCTGCTTCCACCTTTTGATAAAAAAAGGTTTCATATTTTCCAAGTGGCAAAGGGTTATGATTCTTTTCATTAAGTATTAATATACAACCCATAATACAGATCCCATTCACCTGGCTCATCTGGGAGTTGTTTGGAAGAGATCCATTTATTTCACTTAAAGTTTGTTACATCCTTCCATTTCTGTGGCAAATCCCAGGGTACCATCATGACCCAGAAAGGTTGGTGTTCATTTGTTTAGAGATTTATAAAAGATTACTCTACTGTCTGTGCCAGGACATGTCAAAGACAAGGTCCTTCTTATATTTCACTTGGCAGTTCTGAGAATGAAGACATTCTGATGTTTCTAATAAAAGTGACTTTTATAAGCAAGTCATCCCACTGCTTATTTCTCAAAGTACCATGGCCAATTCTAGAAAAAAAATTTAAGCAGAGAAAGTGTTTTATTTGTTTGTGTTGTTCTCAGAGTCAAATCACCTTCTTGAAAAGAATCTTTTTACAAAAACAACCTGTCTGTTCCTTCCCACTCTTTCTTCTAATCTGCCTAATCCAGGTTGGTAGTACTCAAACCAATCTTCAATTTTTTTCTCTAGGGGTATCTGGATCATGCTCTGTTTTTGCAGTTTCTGATAATTTAGCGGGGAGGTAATTAAATTATCTTTCCTGATCTTTTACCATGACCTTGGCTCTATGCTAAGTACCTAATGTGTATTCTTTAACAAGCTTTCCACAAGGAGGTTATTGTCATTATAGCCATCATTCTACACTCATGAGGGAAAACTGCATGCAAGGCAAGTGCCCGGCCTGCTGTACTATCTCCCTGGCCCAAGATTATCAACCTTTGTCTTTTTTCATTTATTTGTCAGGGATCCCTGAAAGTGAGATTGACAGAATTGTCTCAGTGCATTTGGTTATATTGGAGACTGACCTTCTCATGTTATACTTGCCTGGGTGCTTTTTAAGCCACTGAGTCACTTTTAAGAGCCCTCTCAACTTTCCTGTTTTAATTGAAGTAAAATACACCTACAGAAAAATGCACACTTCATAAGTGTATGATTCAATTGTCATAAAGTGGTTCCCTTGTCTAGGGGAAGAATGAAATGCTGCCTTTATACCACTTCATTATCCATCTTTCTGCATCCTTCTCAAAGTAGTTACTACCATCCAACATCATAGATCAGTTTTTGAATCTTTATATTAATGGAACCGTGCAAAAGCATTGCTTTGAGTGTCCATGAAACTGACCCATGTTGGAAAAGGTAATCAAATATTCTCAGTTTATATGCTAGTAGTATTCTGTAGAATAAAAGTGGTATTTTTCAGGTTTTGCTTGTTCAGTTCATTTATGTCATTTATGACACTCAGCTTAGAAAATCATTTCAAAAGTTCAATTTTAAATTATATTTTTATTAAAAAAATCTAGATGTAATTTATTTATTTATTTATTTATTTTTGGGTCACACCCGGCGATGCACAGGGCTCACTCCTGGCTCTGCACTCAGGAATTACCCCTGGCAGTGCTCAGGAGACCATATGGGATGCTGGGAACCAAACCTGGGTCAGCCCCGTGCAAGGCAAACGCCCTATCCGCTGTGCTATCGCCCCAGCCCCTCTAGATGTAATTTATATAACACTTGTCTCAGGTATACAATATAATGTTTAACTGCACACATCTATTATGAAATTGTTGCAAGAGTGACAGTGTGGAAAACTGTTTTAAGAAACTATTTCATAAACCCAAGTGCCCCAGAACAGATGACTGGCTAAAGAAACTTTGGTACATCTACACAATGGTATACTATGCGGGTGTTTGTATTGAAATTTGTCATGAAATTTGCATATAAGTGGATAAACATGGAAAGTATCATGTTAAGTGAAATGAGTCAGGAAGAGAGGAACAGACATAGAAAGACTGCACTCATTTGTGGAATATAAAGTAACAGAATAGGAGACTTATATCCAAGAATTGTAGAGATGAGTACCAGGAATATTGCTCCATGGCTTAGAAGCTGGCCTCACATGCTTGGGGAAAAGGCAGCTCAGATAGAGAAGGAACCACTAAGTAAAGGGTGCTAGGAGGGCCTGCTCATCATGGGAGATGTGAGCTGAAAGTAGACTATAGACCGAACATAATGGCCACTCAATACCTATATTGCAAACCACAACACCCAAAAGGAGAGAGAGAAAAAGGGAATGCCTTGCCACAGAGGCAGAGTGTGTGTGGTGGGTATGGGATGGGGGGGGGAGGTATACTGGGATCATTGGTGGTGGAGAATGGGTACTGGTGGAAAGATGGTACTCGATCATTGTATGACTGAAACGTAAGCATGAAAGTTTGTAAGTCTGTAACTGTACCTCATGGTGATTCATTACAAAATAAAAAAAAAAATTAAAAAAAATCCCTGTATCACTGTCATCCCGCTGTTGTTCATCGATTTGCTTGAGCAGGCGTCAGTAACATCTCTATTCACCCTAGCCCTGAGATTTTAGCAGCCTCTCTTTACTCATCCTTTCCAACGGTGCCGAATTGGAGGCTCTTTCGGGGTCAGGGGACCGAGACTCATCATTGTTTACTGTATTTGATATATGAATACGCCATGGGGAGCTTGCCAGGCTCTCCCTTGTGGGCAGGAAACTATCGGTAGTTTGCCAGGTTCTCTGAGACTGAGAACTAGGCTATAAGAGGTTTGTCACTTCCGGGAGCTTGGTTTCATAGTCTCTGGATGTTGGCTGTTGATGGGGTTACACGATGTGGGGGCAGTTTTGGGTGTGACTGTCTCGCTACTGGAAAATGGGGGATCTGGGCAGAAGAGGCCCAGTCCTGATCCAAGCAGGCTTGGAGATCTTAGCCCCGGTTCCCGCACACCTGGGTTCCTCTGCCGGTTCCTTCATACATGAGGCTTATCCAAGCATGTGGAGAGGGGCCTTGAGCATGGCTGTGGCTGGGTTCCAGAGGTGTTCGGCTGCTGGGCCTCTGCTCAGAGTGTGGAGGGAGACTCAACCCATCCCCTCCGAGGGGTGGGTTTTCTTTTCATAAGCCCAATATATATTAATTCATATGCCCCTTGGCTGCATAAGGAGATCTTAATTATATATGTATATATGATATATGAACAAGCATGTGATCCTTAGACACATGTACAATTTCAGTGCTCCAAGCAATGCTCTCACAGCTAGCCTATTTTCAGTGTTCCTCTTCTTTAATAAACTTTCTCCTTAAATAGCTAGTGTTGCATGTCTTGGGATTTTTGGGTGTCTATCCTTAACAGAACTTACTGCTTTTTTCTACTCTGTCTTGTTCTTGAATTCTTTCCCTGATAAAGTAAAACGAACTGTTTGGAAGGTGGAGGTTACTCACATATTTTTATTTTTTTAATCCAAGAGAGTTAAATTTCTTCCCATCTTAGGTTTCTTGACTCCCCTGAGATTCAGGTAGGTGAGGATTAATTCTAAGGCCTGACAGATCTAGCAAATATGGGTGTGGCCTATCTGTTCCTACAGATCAAGTAAATATAGGTGTGGTCAATCTGTTTCTAGGTAACAAAGTAATCACTACAATGAGATTAGCTGATGTTCTTCACCACCATACTAACAAAATTTTTCCCTTGTGATGAGAATTTTTAAAATATGCTGTTCTAGCAGCTTTGAAATATATGGTGTCTTGTTAACTAAATCTCATTCTTATCAAATAACAGATATACAAGGAGTACAATTTCAAAAGAAATGCTCACAAAAATAAAATACAATTTCTATTCATTAAGTTACAACAGGCAGGGCTGGAGACACAGTATAATGGGTAGGGCATTTGTCTTGTATGCAGCTCAACAAAATTCCTTTTCAGTCCTATGTATGTCCAAAGTCCTGTTAGGAGTGATCCGTGAGCACAGAGTTAAGAGTAAACCCTGAACCTGTTTATGACTCTAAACCATCCTTTTTTCTCTCTTCCCCCCAAAAATTCCTATAAGAAATGAGAATAAAGTATACAAGAGTATACCCAACTGAAAACTTGGCTATAGTCAGACTAGAGAAAGGCTAGCACTTGGCCTAATGGAAGGGCAGGAGGGTTAAGAGTGAGAAGAATGGGGTTAACAATTCTATGCAAGGAACTAGATAGCTCAACTCCTGAAACAAAATATGTTTTTCCTTACCACTGTGGATGTGGAAGACGGAGCTCCTTGGAGGAAATGGAGGAGACTCTTTGGCAAAGTCTCCCAGTGGGTGGCAGTGGAGACAGGCAGCATTGTGGTTGTTATGCTGTTGGTACAAGACTCATTCCAGGAACTGTGGGTTTCGGGCAATAACTGAGCATTCAATTACCTTGAGAAAAGGGACTCTGAGGAAAGATAGATTCCCTTGTCAAAATGTCTGTGGGATCAGTGTGTCTCTTTAGAGACTACATGGAACTCTTGGAAAGAATTAGAAGGCAGGCATGGTAAAAGCTATGAAATAATAGAAACTGAAGATGAAATAAGATGAAATAAATGTTCAAATTTCCCCTCTCAGTTTGGACAACATTTGTTTCCTTAATCAATTGCTTAGACTCTCTGTGTGTGTTTGTTGATTTGATTATCACTCCTTTGGTATTGTAAAGGGAAGAAATGTAGGTATAATGATACCATTTATTTCAAATTGGCTCCAAAATGTTTATGCTGAAATCTCAAATTGGTGACAAATAAATTCTTGAATTTTCTTGCTTAGAGATTCTACCTTGGCTATCAATTGTATTTGAATGAGAATTGGCACAGAAACACAAACAAACTAACAAACCTTATTTACAAGTTAGGATATTTGGGCCTGGTTTTTTTTTTTTTTTTTTTTTTTTTTTTTTTTTTAAGTCACAGTCAAATACTGATTAAACCACCATCCCTTCACCAGTGCACCCGTTCCACCACCAAGAACCCCAATAAACCCCCCTCCCACCCCACCCCCCATCTAAATAGCTGATGATATTCCCATTATTCTCTCTATATATTGAGTACATTTCATATTTCCATACAGAACTCACTACTGTTGATTGGAAATTTTCCCCAACATCAGGCCTGCTGAATAAGCATCATCTAATAAATTCTCTTCCTTGGTAAAGGTGAAGACTTTGAGGCCGCGCGGTTTTGGGTTTCTAATATTTTACTCAGTTCGCAGTCAAAATGGATGGCTGAAAGAATCTGCTCTGGTGCCAAAATGGGTTAGGAGACCTCAGGATCACAGTCAGTAGGCGGGAGGCTCTGCTTCTCGTGCCGCGGCTCTTGGTTCATCTCTGGGCGGAAGGCGCGCCGGGAACACCTCCCCTCCCAGGATCACCTACAGGCTACGTCACTAAAGAAAGTCCTACCTCCTGGTGTAGGGGTCTTAGAGGGTGGCTCTCACCGCGTGGCTGCTGCCGCTGCCGCCATTTTCGCTCAGAAAAATGGGGTGGAGAGGGAAAAAAATCCCTCCCCGGGCTGCACGAGGTTGTAGTTCAGTTCGCAGTCAAAGTGCATGGCTGAAAGAATCTGCTCTGGTGCCAAAATGGGTTAGGAGACCTCAGGATCACAGTCAGTAGGCGGGAGGCTCTGCTTCTCGTGCCGCGGCTCTTGGTTCATCTCTGGGCGGAAGGCGCGCCGGGAACACCTCCCCTCCCAGGATCACCTACAGGCTACGTCACTAAAGAAAGTCCTACCTCCTGGTGTAGGGGTCTTAGAGGGTGGCTCTCACCGCGTGGCTGCTGCCGCTGCCGCCATTTTCGCTCAGAAAAATGGGGTGGAGAGGGAAAAAAATCCCTCCCCGGGCTGCACGAGGTTGTAGTTCAGTTCGCAGTCAAAGTGCATGGCTGCAAGAATCTGCTCTGGTGCCAAAATGGGTTAGGAGACCCCAGGATCACAGTCAGCAGGCGGGAGGCTCTGCTTCTCGTGCCGCGGCTCTTGGTTCATCCTGGGCCTGGTTTTAGTTTGCTTTCTCACATTTATGTGGGGAAATTTTTAGATCCCCAAAGATCAGATCTGTATCATTCTCAAAAAGACACCAGGATATAAGTGTTTGATTGAACTGTTGGGGGTAATCTTCCCTTCAATCTTGAAACTTGTGGAGGACAAGGGGCCCAATCCCTGGGGGGGGTCACAATAATCGACCACTTCAATTATTGGCCTGGCTTCACAAACATCAGAATTCACATTAGCCAAATAATGTGGATTTAAAGATATCTCAGGGGGGATTTGATTCCATTAAGAGTTATTAAGGCATCACAGTTCAACAGGATGAGCCAAAGGACTGGAAGAACAGGACTATGGGTTTAATTGCTTTTTCCTATGAACTCATAGTGACACCAGCAATCAGAGAGGTCTAATTCTTTTTCAATTTTTCAAAAACAAGTGGAAAAAGTGTTAGATTTTTGTTCTGTAATATTTTTAATTGGATATTTTACTTATTTAGGCTTTTAAGACACTCCTGGTGGTGCTCAGGGGTTATTATTGGCTCTGTACTTAGGAATTACACCTGGTAGTACTCACAGGACTATATGGGATGCTGGGGATAGAAACTGAGTTAGCTGCATACAAGGCAAGTGCCTTACTTGCTGTATTATCTCTCCAGCACCCCAAGAGATGCTTTTAAAATAGAAATAAATGAAATAAATGGCATCAACTGAAAAATATGTTTTGTTTAATACAATGTATCACAAATAGTACTGTTTTAAATTGTAATCAGTCAAATCGTTATTAACGCAAGATCTTACTTTTTTGGTGCCTCATCTAAAATTTTGGTATATTCAGCACATTTCAAGTCAGAAGACTTACGAGAACTACTACTTGATCATAAACTTTAGACTTCCAAAAATCCTGTTTAAAATGTTTACTCAAGAATATGAAATATATTTTATTTTTTTTGTTTTTGTTTTGCATGTAAACCAGTTTCACTTTTATTTATTTATTTATTTTTAAATTTATTTTATTGAATCACCAAGTGGAAAGTTACAAAGTTCTCAGGCTTATATCTCAGTTACAAAATGCTCAAACACCCATCCCTTCACCAGTGCCCATATTCCACCACCAATAAAAACAAAAACAAAAGCAAAAACAAAACAAACAAACAAACAAACAAACAAAAAAAAGGGTATAGATCCCACCCCTCACCCCCCAACCCACCCCATACTTGAGTGATAATTTCACTTCCTTTTCTCTTTACCTTGATTACATTCCAGATTTCAACACATAACTCATTATTGTTGTTAGAGTTTCAAAACAGACTATTTTTGTTGGAATTTATCCCCTAAGAATACATCTCTATTAACAGGGAAATATTTGATAATAAGTTTTCCACTGATGAGAATGAAGAGATAAAATGTCCGAGGACGCGCGGTTTATAGGAATTAAGTCCGCGAAGATTTAAGTTTGAAAATGAATCATTTCCCTTCCTGGAACAGCATGTAGCCAAAGTTAGTTCACAGTCTCCATACATGGGTGTAAGCACTTGCTGGAACCCTAATTCCTAAAGCTGTCTCTGGTTTCCGCTCGTTCCACATCCACCGGCTCTGCAGAGGTATGGGCACCCGGGCCGAGAACCCGGCCGGCCGGAGCCGAGCCACCGGCCCCGGCTGGGGCTGGCCCTGTATCCCGCGGCTCAGAATATGAAATATATTTTAAAGTTTTCTAATCACTGAACTTCTTTTTTTAAGTGCTAATTTAACAGAAGAATAAAGCTAAGTATTCAGGTACAATAGGCACATAATTCTAGTGATAATATCTGAGCCATGTGGGGCTAGGCCACAGATATAAATAATGTACAGGTTCACACAGAAATCTATAGGAGTAAAATTTAAGCCTGAAAACACATCTGGAATACACTATCTTTTAAAAGAAATTTTCTTCCACACAGCTACATTTTAAAAAAAACATTAAATTAATTAATTAATTAAATTATTTATTTATTTATTGAATCACCGCGCGAACAGTTGCAAAGCTTTCCAGTCCAAGTCTCGGTCATACAATGACCAGAGCACACCCTCCACCACCAAGAACCCCAGTATACATCCATCCCGCCCCTCCCCCCCACCTATGTGGCAGATGATTTCCACCTTACTCTCTCTCCACTTTGATCACATTCAATATTTTGACAAAAAATCCACCATTATTATTTGGAATTTCCCCAAACATTTAGACCTGCCGAAAAGGCATCATTAGATAATTTGTTTTCTATTGCTGATATGAAGAGCATTTTGGATTTCTGATATTTTAATAATAAGTCTGGAGGGATTTCTGCCAAGATCCGCTGGGTTCCGAGATTGGTCTGTGTGCCTCTGGGATCATAGCCGTTCAGGAGGCAACTCAGGGCCTTGTTGGGGCAGGGGGAGGGGCCGGTTCCACCTCCCATCCCGTGAGGCCCCACATGTCACGTCACTGCAGTCTCATACCTGTCTGTCCAATAGGCTCTGAAAAGGTGGCAGCCACTGTGCTACCAGGGAGAAAAGGCAGAAGGGACAAACACGTTTCCCCACTGGGGTGGCATAGCACCATAGTTTAGTGCTCAGTCCAGATGCATTTCTGCCAGAAACCGCTGGGTTTCGAGGTTGGTCTGTGTGCCTCTGGGATCATGTCCATTCAGGAGCCAGGAGCCATTTGTGGGCAGCAACTCAGGGCCTTGTCAGAGTGGGGAGAGGGGCCAGTTCCAACTTCCACCTGTGAGGCCCCACGTGTCACATCTCTAATTTTGGGCAGGGGCAGATGCTAAATCATTTATTTTCCATTGCTCACTTTGCATATCAGGAAAGATCATGCACTTTGGAGGAATAGTCCTGTAGCCACATACCGGATCCATGCTTGTAGAAGCTCATGGTTGTCGGAATTCCATCTGGAGAAGGCGGGGAGACTGTACTTGCTCCATCTGGGGGTCCCGGAGATATCGGCTCGGTATGGAGCCCGAAGAATTCTCCAGTGTTGTGGTACCCACTGGTTTTCTTCACTGCTTTATTTTTTAAGTGCCAAAATTCTTCCTGAGTCTGGATAATTTTTTTCTAGCATACTTTATAGAATATTTCCTTAAATGAAGAATAGTACGTATAATAAAAACTTTTCTTTTCTTTTTCTTTGGGGGGGGGTCACACCCGGCGATGCTCAGGGGTTACTCCTGGTTCTGCACTCAGGAATTACTCCTGGCGGTGCTCAGGGGACCATATGGGAAGCTGGGAATTGAACCCAGGTCAGCCGAGTGCAAGGCAAGCGCCCTACCCACTGTGTTATGGGTCCAGCCCCAAAACTTTTCTTTTTGAACTACTGTCATAATTGTAAACATTAATGATGGAATTGTATTTTTAAAAACAACAGTTGTCTAGAGTCATTTGACCAGGATGTACTGATCTATGGATGGGGATCAAATGAGGTCCTTTATTAGCTCTTTAAGCAAATCATCATTGGAACATAGTAACACTCATTCATTTGTGTATGAATGAGTGTTTTTGTTTATTTTTTGCTATAGTGTCAGAGTTGAATAATTGTGATAGATATTGTAGAACCTTAAACACTAAACTATATATTATCTAGATTTTACAAAAAGTTTGTTGCTCTAGGGAGTTTTGTACATGAAATGGCCCAAACTGGAAAAAATTTTAAGATAGTTATGTGTAACTTTTTTTTTTTTTTGCTTTTTGGGTCACACCCAGCGATGCTCAGGGGTTACTCCTGGTTCTGCACTCAGGAATTACTCCTGGCAGTGCTTGGGGGACCATATGGGATGCCGGGGATCGAACCCGGGTCGGCCGCGTGCAAGGCAAACGCCCTACCCGCTGTGCTATCGCTCCGGCCCCAGTTATGTGTAACTTTTATCATTCTCCTCAGTCTCATAATTAGCAAGATGTTGTCTCTAGCTATTAGAGCTCCAACATATAGCAACTTATTTGTTGATTTAAACTACAGTGGATTTAGGAGACCGATAACAAATATATAGATACTATTTATATCTTTATAGTTTTAGCTTTGAGTTGAATGAATTCTCTTTGACTTTGCAAGCATTTTTATCTTTATTTTCTAGTTTTCTGTCAATTTTGTTTCTTCCCCGATATTCTACTAGATCATCTAATCTACAGATCCTACGTCAATTGAAATAGGTTGCTTCTGTTTTGTATCAGAACTTTGCATCATTTTGATCTTCTGTATACAATGATGATTTTGTATCTTAGACCACCTTATTCTTGCTTCTTTAAATTTTTTTATTTAATCACCATGAGATACTCAGTTACAAAGTTGTTTTTGATTGGATCTCAGTCATACAACATTCCAACATGTGTCCCTTTACCAAGTGTACATTTCCCACCACCAATGTCCCCATGTTCCCTACTGTAACCACCCCCATCTCCTATCCCCCATTCCCCACCCCAACCTGTCTCTATGGCAGGCACTTTTCTTCTTTCTCCCTGTCTCTATCAACTGGACATTATGGTTTGCAATACAAGTAGTGACACAGTATCAAGTATATCCCTTTACGTACTCTCAGCACTCAATTCTTGTCCAGAGTGGTCGTTTTCAACTATCACTGTCTTAGTGGTTCCTTCTCTATTCTAACTGCCCCCTCTACTTGTGGCAAGCTTCCAACAGTGGACCAGTCCTCCTGGCCCTGGTTTTACTGTCCTTGGAAATTAGTCTCATACACTTTTTTTTATATCTGACAAATGAGTGCATCATTCTATGTCCTGATTCATTTCACGCATCATGATACTCTCCATGTTTATCCATTTATAAACAAATTTCATGACTTCGTTTTTCCTGGTGGCTTCCACTGTGTAGAAGTACCATAGTTACTTTTTTTTAATAATTTACTTATTGAATCACTATGAGAGCAGTTACAAAGCTTTCAGGTTTAAGACTCCATCATATCATGATGAAACACCCGTCCCTTCACCAGCGCATATTTCCCACCACCACCAACGCCATATACCCCCTATCCCACACCCTCCCCCTATCTGTGTGGCAGATGATGCCCACACTACTCTCTCTCTACTTTGATTACATACGATATTTCGACACTGGCCCCATCATTCTTATTTGAGATTTTCCCCCAACACTTAGATCTGCCAAAAAGGCAACATTAGACACTTTGTTTTCTATTGCTGATTATGAATAGCATATGCTGGAATTTTAATAATTAAATCTGTAGGGATTTCTGCCCAAAGCTGCTGGTTTCCAAGATTTGTTTCTGAGTCTCTGGGATCATGGCCGTTCAGCAATTCGATCAGGAGCCAGCGAGGCGTTTGTGGGTCTCATTGGGGAGGGGGGGAGGGAAGGGCCGGCCCCACCCCATCCTATGAGGCCCCACGAGCACGTGCCTCCTCATTGTGGGCCCAAACCTGTCTGTCCATTGGCTTATGGAAGATGGCAGCCCCAAGCCACCAGGGGGAAAAAGTGGTGGATAGGTACCTTTACCCACCTGGGGTGGCCTGGGGTCGAAAACCTAATTCGGAGTTCGGACACATTTCTGCCAAAAAGCCACTACGTTCCAAGATTTGTTTCTGAGTCTCTGGGACCATGGCCATTGAGCAACTCGATCAGGAGCCAGAGAGGCCATTCGCAGGTGGTGACTTGGGGTCTCACTCGGGCAGGGGAGTACCATAGTTTCTTTATCTAGTCATCTGTTCTAGGGGACTCAGGTTGTTTCCAGTTCTGACTATTTTGATAATGTTGCAACAAACATAGAGGTGCAGATAGTGTTTCTGCTGTGTATTTGGGGGCTCCCCTGGTATATTCCCAGAAGTGGTTTTGCAGGGTCATATGGAAGCTCAGTTTCCAGTTTTTTGAGAAATGACCATAGTGTTTTCCAAAAAGGCTGGACCAGCCGGCATTCCCATCAACAATGTTATTCCTACTTCTTAGCCTTGTTAATGAAACTTATCATCCTCCCCACTACAAGATGTTCCCTGATCTCTCCTTATCCTGTCAATCAAGCTCTAGTGATACCAAGGCCATATAGTGCCACCGTTCTCAGGACTAACTGACATATATGTGACTACCTCAGTTATTCCATTTGAAATATTATCTTGCCATTATCTATACATATTTCTGGTAAAAAAAAGTGGGCACATCAAGGAATCAATAAATTGAACTGCTTTAATCATCAGAAATCATGGTATACCTTTTGAATTAAAAAATCACAAATTGTACAATAATTATTAGGTGAATAGAATCTTTAGCTATTTTTAGTTTTTTTAAAAACTGAAAAGCCTGCTTAAGTTAGATTAGAAATGTTAGATTAGATGTAATTTGTAGCATGCTAAGGAAAAATGAACACACTAGCTTCCATTAAAACAAGGCAATTATTAATTTGGAATAAGATTGGTAACCATAGACCTTCTATTCAATATTTTAGACGTCTTTACAGCTCAGTTTTAACAACGAAT
This sequence comes from Sorex araneus, assembly GCF_027595985.1. Lineage (NCBI taxonomy): Eukaryota > Metazoa > Chordata > Mammalia > Eulipotyphla > Soricidae > Sorex > Sorex araneus. The sequence goes on along the minus strand of NC_073302.1, from coordinate 274,217,635 downwards.
TCCCAATTCATCTGGGAGGAGCAAAACACAGCATCCCAGGAGTTTACCTTTCGCATTGTGAATATTCCCTAGATATATAATCAGAAATATTAATGGAAGAATATATAAACTAATCCCTTGGTAATTTTTGTCAAAAATTCACATTGAATTAAACATGTCATAAGTCTATTTATTTCTTGGCATGAGAAATTCTATATAAATGGGGGAAAAGAGAATCTTAAAGTACTTTACAACTATGAGTAACAATAAGAAATTGAGATCAAGAAGCTGTCATCAGGTTTGTTTCCAATAACCTGAGCTGGAAAGTTCCTGGCGTTTGGAGAGGCAGCTTTCTCAGAGTGGGTCTTAGGATTCTCTCCCAATATGAAGCTTTCTCCTCCCCAAATCTTTGCATTTAGCTGAGGATCAAAGTCAATGCTCTGAGGATGCGTGTGATATGAATACCACCATTTTCTCATAATAAATAATTCCTTATTTAGATGAGACGTATAATAGAACAAAAAGGTTAGAACTGCTGGGCTCCATAATTTGACACAAAGGGAAAACTCATTCTTCGAATTGTTGCTCACCAGTCTTTTAGATGCTACTTGAAAGATTTTGTTTGCAAAAAGCTGTTGAGAGGTTAGAAGGTCACCCCTGGCTACAAAGCTCCGTAGGGTTTTCAAAGTACTTAACTGTTCCCTGAAAGTGCCCTTTCCCTAGGAATGTTCAAAGCCTCTCTAGAAGATTCTTCAATATTTCTTTTTTCTACACTCATACAAGGCTCATTGTTTAGAAAAAATGGATTAGGTGGATGTCTTTGAACTGCATTTTGAATGACCTGTGAAGCCAAGTGGCCTTAAAAGACACAGATAAGCAATTTAGAGTGAAAGAAGGATTAAAAATGTTAGCTATCTTGATAGAACGGGCACAGGAAGCATAGGAAGTGGAGGTGCATTATGCCAGTTCAGAAAGCGAACAAGCCTTTTGGAAAGAACAGAATTTCAAGGGTGCTGCCTGCATTTTGTATGTAAACCAACCCCACCTTTTTGATGTGTTGTTATTTAATTTACATTCTGACAGAGTAGATATTGCAAGTGGAATCAGTACACATCAGTCATGAGATCCACTGCTATCAAATAGCTGATATTTAGTAAATATTTATTGAGCATAAACTGGATCCAAGGTAATCATATGTTTTGTGGCCTATTTTTCTAAATTAAAGTCTGTTTCTCTACTTTCCAAGCCTTGGTAATAGAAAGAAATATCAAGTTTTCTATTATTAGAGACAAACTGGGCCACTTTATTCACAAGGCAGATTTTACAGATTTGTAAGAGAGCAGGGATCAATGTTTGTTCGTGCAGCTCTAGAGGGACCCGAGTAAACTATTAATGGTGAAAGGGGTTGATACTGAGCTTTATTCTTCTCCATTGTTCTTCAAATAAATTGCTGTCACATGCAATTTAAAGTATTAGATGTTAAAAGTTAAAGGAAATTATAGAATAGGCAAAATAGTCTAAATATCTATTCTTTTAGCATTTGCCAAGACAAACAAAACTCTTTTCTTTCTAAGAAATCTGGACCGAGTTTTGTAAACACTAACCTATTTTAAACCTTTTGTTCATGCTTATGAATAGATCTTACTCTACATATATGAATCCAAGTACACACACATCACATACATACTTGTTCTCACTAGCTGCTGTAGAGAGAAGAGAGGAAAGAAAATTGGGAGCTAGTCTTAGACTTATGGAGGTTATTTAATTTTTCTTTTTTTGTTGTTGTTGTTGTGTAAGAAATCAAAGGCAGGGTCCCAGATTTGCAAGGCACGTACTCTACCACCAAGCTTCATGTCCAGCCTATACCATTTCTTCCAACTGTCATTTTGTAGAGAAACCTAAAGTCTGCATTGTACAAGAGTTGCTAGATGTCCAGGACCAGACCATACCAAGGTACCCTGGCTCCCACGAAAGTTTGATTTTTCTCTACTTCTCATTCAAATCCAATGCATATGAAAGATTAAAGTCATGGGCAAAGAAGATCAAGACTCCATTTTTCACTTTCTCTAATTTGAGAGAGAAGAACTTTAGTACTGTTAGAAATCATACCACTTGTATGTCCACTGCAACACTATTCACAATGGCCAGAATATTGAAGCAGCATGAGTGCCCGAGAACAGATGACTGGTTAAAGAAACTATGGTACATACACACAAAGGAATACTATACAGCTCTTAGAAAAAATGAGGTCATTAAATCTGCTTATTACTGAAGACATGGAGAGTTTTGTGCTGAGTAAAATAAGTCAGAAGGAAAAGGACAGACATAGAATGACAGCACTCACTTGTGGGATATATATATATATATATATATATATATATATATATATATATATATATATATATATATATAAAATAGTGTGAGACAAACACCAAGGACAGTAGAAACAAGGACCAGGACAAATGGTCCACAGATGGAAGTCTGAATCAAGGGCTAGGGGAGAAGGCAGTTGAAATAGAGAAGAGACTGTTAGAACAATGATGGTTGGAAGGGATCACACTGGATGGGAGATGTGTGCTGAAAGTATATAAAGGATCGAATATGATGACCTCTCAGTATCTGTATTGCAAACCATAATGCCCAAAAGGGGAGAGAGAGAGAGACAGAGAGAGATAGAGGGAGAGAGTGAGGGAAGATAGGGAAAGAGGGAGAGATAGAGATGGAGAGATGGAGACAGAGAGAGATGGAGAAAAAGAGAAAGACAGAAAGAGACAGAAAGAGGAGAAGAAAAGTACCTGTCACAGAGGCAGGCTGGAGGGGAAGATGGCAGGAAGTATACTGGGGATATTGATGGTGGGAAATGTACACTTGTGAAGGGATAGGTATTGGAGCATTTATAGCAAAAACTTAATCATGAAAGCTTTGTAACTATCTCACAGTGATTCAATAAAAAAATTTTAAAAATATAAAAGAAATCATATCTTTGTGGTTAATTGTTGTATCTGAGAAAAACACATGATTTTATTGCAAAGCTTTTAATTTCCTTCTTACTAGTCACTTGTAGTAATAACTATATAAAAATGTAAAATATTTTTAGATACATATATAATACAGATATACATAGTTATATAACTATTAAAATTTAATATTTTTGTTGGTTAAAGTTACAGTTAAATTTTCCCATTTTCTTGTGTCATGTTGTAAGTATGTCAAATAGGTAGAAACATTCTTAAGTGCACCTCAGTTTTCTAAGAAAACTAATTCTGCTGTGTATTTATAGTCTAAATACTAGTAATCATTATTAAGCTTAACAAAATTACATAGAGTATCAGCGTTGTTTGAGTTATCCATGTGCTTAAATCCCTTCATATATTTCTATGGAAAGCCATTGTTTACTTTTAAATTTCATATTGATTTAAAATATACAGGGGGATTTTGGTTTCATTTGTTTGTTTTCTGGGAGGAAGGAACATAATTAGAAGTGCCCAGGGTTTAGTCCTGGCTCTTCACTCAGGGATCAATCCTGGCATAACTTGGAGGATCATATGTGGTGCTGAGGATAAAACCTAGGTTGACCACATACAAGGCAATCACCTCACCTATTGTGCTATCTCTCCTGCCCCTACGGGGGCTTTAAAATAGGTGCAAATTTTTTATAGTCTCCCTATTTTTTAGAAAAATCAAAACTCTAAGAATAATATTTGTGAATAATTTCTTAGAAATATTCCAAATGTCATTTCTTATTTCCCCATCCTGGTTTTGATGATAAATAAAGAATTGACAAAAATTAAATATATTTAAAGTAGGCAATGTGATATCTTAATATTTGTCCACTAGTGAACTAGTTACCATCAAATCAATTAACATATCCATTACTCCACAGTTCTTTCTTTTTTAAAAAAATTGTGTGTGGTAAAAAATGCTTAAGATCTACATTCCTGTCAATTTTCAAGCATAGGCTACCATTTTATTAGAGTATTCACCGAGCTGTATATTAAACCTGTAGAATCTATCTCATAATAGCACCTTTGTATCCTTCGACCAACTCACAGTCCCCAATAACTGAAATTTTATTCTCTGATTTCTACTAGTTTGGCTTTTTAAAGACTCCACATAAAAGGAAATCATTTGGCATTTTTTAATCTGTAACTAGTTTACTTTATAATAATATCTTTAAACCTCACTAGGTTTGGAAACCTTCAGTGTTTTGTTTTTATTTGTCGGTGGGCCACCTCCTGGAGGAGCTCTGGGGACCATATGTGGTACTGAGGATTGAACTTGAGTGAGCCACACGACTCATTCTACTATAGCTCCAGTCCCTGAAACTTGTTGGAGGCTTGTCGGTCCCTGATCTATTTTGGGCATCTGCTGGATGAACCACGGATACCCATAAAAATAGTTCAGCTTCTTATAAAGTACTTTTAAAAAAATTTATTGGTTCACCATAAGATATAGTTACAAGCTTTCATGTCTGAGTTACAATCACACAATGATCAAACACCCATCCCTCCACCAGTGCACATTCCCAACCACCAATATCCCCGGTATATCCCTGCCTTTCCCATCCTCCCCCTGCCTCCATGGCAGAAAATATTCCCCATACTCTCTCTTACAGAGTACTTTGCAGAGTACTCTACAGTCCTATCAGATGATAGGAATATATTCTCAGAGCATTTCTTTTTTTTAATCATTTTATTTTATTTTATTTTATTTATTTATTAATTTTTTTTAAATTTTATTGAATCACCATGAGATAGTTATAAGCTTTCATGTTTGGGTTACAATCTCACAATGATCAAACACCCATCCCTCCACCAGTGCACATTCCCCGCCACCAATATCCCGGGTATACCCCCCCTCTCCCAACCTCCCCCTTCCTCTATGGCAGACAATATTCCCCATACTCTCTCTCTACTTTGGGGCATTATAGCTTGCAACACAGACACTGAGAGGTCATCATGTTTGGTCCATTATCTCAGAGCATTTCTAAATGAGTCTCTTGTTTTCTTTCCATTTCTGCTTTTGCTGCTATTGTGAGGACTGGGGCTCAAACACGTGGCTGTGGTGTTCAAGCAAAATGTCATTTCTTGCATTATTTTGCACTGGGTACAGTCCTGGATAGAGATGTCAAACCTGAATCTGAGAGCAGCTTCTATAATATTATTCTTCTTTCATTCCGTCTTTGCTGCATGTAAGGCAGCATACAAGTGCTAGGAGCAAGGAATGGTAGAAAGTCATTTCCCCTCTGCCCCTCCTCACAGCAGGCCACTCACCCTTGCATAGGCAAGAAGAGTGTAGAAATATATTAAAGCAGGGAAGATGGGGAGTGGGCTAAGAGAAGTTTGACTTCAGATAATCAGTTGAAAAAGCAAAAAGAGCAAAATGTGATTAAGAATAATGTTAGCCAAGAATTAGTTAAATTTTTATAATTTAAAATATCAATAAAATATCCATTTAAAATATTTTAAATTACCATGAAAGGCTATTTAATTTTGCTGATTGAAGAAAGCAAATGCTCACCTTAAAGTTAAGTGGTCAAATAAAGAGAAAAATAAAAAAGAAAATAATTACCAGCAAGATTCATTGAGATAAACATTGTTGACATTTTATTATAAAAAACATTTTTCTTTATATACAAATGTGTCCTTTTTTACTGAAATTAATATATCCAGAGACAATAACAATGCTTATGTTCTTCTTTGTTCACTGCACGTTAGTCTTTTCCCTTCATTATTTCTTGAGAATATGAATTTTTGCTATATTTTATTCAACTCCACCCCTTTCTTTACATTGAACATCAAATAAAGGAAACATTCTATTTAGAATAGCATGATTAGTCACTGTCACTGTCATCCCGTTGCTCATCGATTTGCTTGAGCTGGCACCAGTAACATTTCCATTGTTATTATTATTTTTTGAGACTTGTTGTTACTGTTTTTGGCATATCGAATACGACACCAGTAGCTTACCAGGCTCTGCTGTGCGGGCAAGATACTCTAGGTAGCTTGCCGGGCTCTCCCAGAGGGGCAGAGAAATCGAACCTGGGTTGGCCGAGTGCAAGGCAAACGCCCTGCCACTGTGCTCTCGCTCCAGCCCATCCAGAGGGGGTATTGTTGGCAAAAAGAGATGGGAGCCATCAACTTTAAATCCCTAAACCTCCGGAGTGAGTTCCGAATCTCCTTCTGTCTGACGGCATATATTGCTTTATCTACCCTTTGCAAAACTGAAAATCTTTCTTCAGAGAATCCTGGATTACTATTTTATTGACTAGTTTTCTTTTCAATGTCCTCTACACCTGCATCTTAAGATTTCTGGTTTGCTTCTTTACCTCCTTCGAACCCTGCATAGCCTGTCTCTCAACCTAGACTAATCTCAAATCCCTGAAATAATTTACATTTTACTGAAATAAAGATTTTTTTTTCTTTTTTGGGTCACACCAGCGATGCACAGGGGTTACTCCTGGCTCATGCACTCAGGAATTACCCCTGGAAGTGCTCGGGGACCATATGGGATGCCGGGAATCGAACCTGGGTCAGCCGAGTGCAAGACAAACGCCCTACCCGCTGTGCTATCACTCCAGTCTCTGAAATGAAGATTTTGCTGTCTTCTTGGCCACCATACAAAATCAATTTTTTAATTGATACAGTGCAAATATTTGCTAAATTTTCAGATTTCTTAAATGCTTATTCCTTTGTATGTATTTTAATGTTAGGCCTTTGCTGCTTTAGCAAAAACAAAGCTGATGTACTAGAGGAAAGGATTATTTGTTTAGTTTATTGCAGTTGAGCTAACATGGTTACAATAGTGTCCACATTTATGTGTTTGGTGTACAGTTAGTGTCCTTTGGCCACCAACAAAGTGTCAGACACTATCTCTCATCCTACTGTCATTTTTAGTGCACCTCTTCCTTGCCCCAAGTCTTCTCACATACCTTGGAATCTCAGTTCTGAAGTCAAAGCCCAAAGGTTTGTTATTATTGGACACTGTCTATTGCCTTGCTTTGCAGTAAGCATAATGGTGTCAGAATCAGAACACTGCTTCACACCTGTCTGTGCTCACATGTGTGTATGTCAGAAACGCTTTCGAACACTTTTGTAAACTTTTGGTCAATTTTTTTTTTACAATTATGCTTTCATAAATTACCTTTGGGTTCAAATGAACTTGGAGGATTTTTTTTTTCTGTTGAAATTTAGCAGCTTGAGGTTCAAGTTAAGGGTGGAAACAAATTTGGAAACAAATGTGGGCTACTATGGAAAACGCCTCACTTGACCCAACAGTTCCAAATGCTCCTTTTTGTAGTGAATATTGGCTTGTCATCTAACTGAATAAGCAAACCACTTCTAACTGATATATGAAGTTATTGAATAAAGTAGTTGAACCTCCTTGATAGATATATTATTATATGCTTTGTATGGGTTGATAGCAAGAAAGATTTAGGAGAGAGACCGTAAGATATACTCATTGTTTTCAAGGAATTTCAAGATACAAACATGCAAGATTACCTGGAAAAACAATATGTACATCAGTATAAATTGGAAATATCCTTAAACATACAGAGAACATCTATTCATTAAATCTAAAACACTTAATGCATAAGTTATGAAGGTAACTTTTTCTTAATTTTTTATTATTGATCTATTTTTTATTAAAACAGAATTTTAGGAGGATGCTTTCTTATTGTGAATAATACTTCTGTAATTAAGAGATATGAATATTTGAAGGGAAATTATTAAGAAAAGACAATTTTACCAATTTAGAGAAATGCAAAAAAGTGAGATTTAGTGCATTTCTTTTGCACTAACCCTATTTATAACCTTTTGGTTTTTAGTAAATATTTAAAAAATTGATTATATTTAGTGTTTTCAAGGGTGTGAGGACATAAACAAACCTTCAAGTGTGTTAATGGTGAGAGTATGAATTACTAAATACTTGGGAAAAGTCAGCTTTAGGCAACTAAGTTTTCCCAAAGAGCCTTTAATACTAGAGAACTGGACTGGTAGGTGTCCATAAAGAAATGAAATGTCAAATGCAAAATGACATAGATCATTATACTTAAAGAATCATTTCCAGATTTTAATTTTACATTAATAAAAATTTCATTGGCAAAAATATTACACAAATAAAATTTATTTTTAATATTTGTCCAAATGTTTATTGCAACATTATTTACAAGAGCTGCTCTATGGAAGCAACTGAAATATCTCTGAGTAGATTATTGGATAATGAAGATATCACATATTTATAAAATGGAATATAGTTCATCTATTTTAATTTATTTTTGGAAAATTTTGTTTATTTTATTGTTAGGCATAATTATTTTAAATGCCAGTAATAATAGTTTTGCATACAATTTTATGATACCACATCCTTCATCCGTGACCCTCAACTCAATCTTTCCCCTTCCCTTTTCTACCTGGTAAGGTCAATTCAGTAGAGCAATTCTTAGGTTCTGATGCCTTTAGCCATTTGCTGTTTCTTAATAATTTTCCTTTATATACCACATAAGAGAGAGATCATTCTGTGCCTGTCCCTCGTCTTCTGACTTATTCACTCAGAGTGATACTCTCCAGATTCATCCACAGACCAGCAAATTGCAGGATTTCATTTGCCTATTGTTACATTGGCTATCATGTCACAATGAATGATGATGAGGGAAATGATTGAATTTATTGTGTTATAATCCCCACAGTATAATTTTATGTAGGGATTAGAAAGAACTAGTTGAATCTATGTGTATGGTTATGTTACACAGATAATTAAGTATATAAGCCAGAAAAATATTTTTGCATATTTCAGAATATATACTTTTGTACTTTTTAGGAAAACTGGAGCAGGTATGACTTGGCATAATGAAAGAAGAAATGGGTGGCATTTGCTATTGCTGGAGAAAAAAATGACTTATGTCAACTCAACCAATAGCAGTTGATAAAGTTTTTAATGCACCTAGAGCTGTGTTAGACCCCGGGGAAATTACAGTTATATGAGGTATATTTACTGACCTCCAAATAGAATTTAAAATTTAGTCAGTATCAAAATGAACACATATAAAGCAACCTAAACAGGATGGATGGGTACAGAGTTACAAGGTAGTTATGTGAAATGGGCTTTAAGTACAATGGAATGTCAAGGAGAGATTGATCCAGAGGATCACAGGTGGGCAGAGATGAAGGGGTGCTTATGGTGAAGGACCGGGGTTGCACCTAGGTTACTCCTCTTATTCTTTCATTTCTCCCTGTTCCTTCACCTTGGACTTCATTACTGTACACCTGAACTGGTTATTTGTCTTTTACTCCATCTTGGCACTTGTTTATCATTTTAGACACGAGTAGTTTAAAGCCTACTTCATTCTTACAGTTGCCTTTGAACTTTTTAGACAGCTTTTGTCCTTTGAAATAAGCATTTGGTTAACTCGTTAGCCACGCAAACTCAGTCAGTCTCCATTTTTATTGCCATGGGCAAACACGACAAGTATCATAACATTTAGTTTTCATGGCCCATCTCCAGGTTGGAAATCTAGGTCAGGACCCTATAGGACTTGCTCAATTCCTGCTTCAGAGGCTGTTAAAAATGAGCAGGGGTGAACCAGGCTGGTCGGATTTTTCCATTCTACATCCAATTGATTATGATTATATAGATCCATCCTCAATTAAGTAATTTTTCCTCTGCAGTGGGGGGGGGTGATTTTGTGAGTGAGTTTGAATGTCTGCATAGATCAGCATTATTGTTAATCACATCTGCACTTCCATATATTTATATGCACACTCACAAGTGCAAAGATGCAGTTTCAAACTTAATTAAAAACAGAAAGCAACCTAAAGTGTGCTAGTATTTCCCCTGACTTCAGCATGATCTACCACTTTGACAAAATTTCATAAATCTCCCGCAATAGAAAATTCTACTGCACAGAACCATTTTATGCAGCAATATAGGTACTTAAAATATTCAACAACTTTCATCATGTTTTGCCTCTTGGTACATGGGATTTTTATGTATTTAATAGTTACATATGTTATATATTTTAAACAGTATTTTTTACTAATGGCCCCCCACAGTACATTTTTCTGAAACTCTAACATCTGTGTTTTGTTCTTGCAGCTCATGATGATGATCTTAAATCGAGTACATCCAAACACAGAGGACAGCTTAGAGCTATTTTATTTTGAAGGTGGCTGGAACCAGCGATGTGGGTGTGAAAAGTTATGAAGTCAGAATAATGGCAAATATTGGAATGTTATCATTTCCTGGTGACAGAAACACAAAACACATCTCCGTCTCCTTTCACTTTTTGAAGAGCCATTCCAGACCTGGCATCTGCGAGGTTCCTGCTGTGGCCAGGCCTGTAGCAGGTATGAGAAATTCAGAGGAGAGGAACCATGGGGAATGTTCATTTGTTATTTATTTATAAACTCGCCGTGCTACATCATGTAAAATTAACACCTTTAATGGGCTCCTGCCTCAGTTGCTTGAAGGACGGGCTTTCCCCAGCCAAAGCCACCCACTGGCTTCTGGGCAACGTTGCTGTGTGTTTGCTTTGCGCGGCCGGCTTCGTGGAGTCAAACTGCTGAAGTTATCCTTGTGCTCCGCTGGTCAGCAAAGGTTGGTCCCATCAGAGACAAAGTTCAGGATATGGAATCTTTAGGGCTTTCGTGGCTGAAGAGGCAAATGCTTACTTTGGAGCATAAATGCTTTTCTCTGGTTAATGAAGAGATTTACTCCAACGTTCATTCATAATAAATTGGAAGGGGAGGTGGCATCTCCCATATGAAAGCATCCAGAGGGTCCCTTTCCTGTAAGACTTCATAAATAATCAACATCTACAATGGAAAGATTTTGTAAGCGTTCTTCTCTCCCTGACATAAAAAAATTCCCTCCTGCTTTTAAGGGAAGACCACTATAATTTGCAGGGGGAAAAAAAAAGATTCTGGAATTAAAATAGCTTTTTACAGAGGACTTGGTGATTTTGGAGAAAGACCTTACCTTCCACTAACCTGTCACATTTTCCTATCAGTGCCCAAAATTTCAGGCCAATTTGAACATCATTTGAGTACAAAGGATGGCTGGGAGGGTGGAACATGTGGAACCATCAACAACTATGTGTGAGCTTCCTGAGAATTGCACTTGGTAGACTAGAACTCCCTGGTCTCAGGAAAAGAAGGAAGAAGGGATGAATAAAAGCCAACTTAAAGTCTCATAGTTGTGGTTGTTCTGAATATTAGGGACCTAATACAGAAGAAGGGGGAATTCATATAGCCTGAAAAGATTAAATGATATTTTAATTGAAAAATAGAAAAAGATCAATCAAGATGAGAAGGAAAAACAATTACAGATAATTTTCAAGGGAACAATGTGGGCTTGGGTATAAGAGTGACCAGTACTAGGAGGCCTGCTGGCTGTCAAGTGCTAAGAAGGTGTCCACTATTGTGTGGCTTAGACACATCACCTAGCTCAGTTCCTATAAGGGCATGGGCCATCACAGGTCCTGGTTTCTCTTTATTTTTTTCATGAGAGAAGACATCGGTGGGTCCAAAATATTAGCTACTCTACTGAATTTTGAGATTCTAACAAGTCTTCTTATTCTCAAGTTCATGTCCTTGCCTGCACCTTTCTTCTTGCAGTGCTCATGGCTACCTTTTTTGCGCACAAATAAGGGATTGTAGCCTATTGGCAGAAGGTTCAGACAGAGGATAAGAGAGAAGGCGATTTGGGAAATCAGGTTGTGGTCACGAAGTGATGAGGTTGATTATCATTAAGGAGTTCAAACCTGGAGCAGGGGAGAGAGGACAGTGGATAAGGCACTTAACTTGCCTATGGCTGAATGTAGTGAGATTCCTGGCAACGACTACTTCCAGGAATGATCCCTGAGCAGAGTCATGAATGAACCCTGAGCATTACCAGATGTAGGCCCAACCCTTGACCCCTCTTCCTTCCACACCTCCCTCTTCTAAAGTTTAAACTTTATCCTATATCCTGTGGGGTAGTGATAAGCGAACCATTGGAGATGCAGGTGTGTGTGTGTGTGTGTGTGTGTGTGTGTGTGTGTCGGGGTACACATGTAGCAGATGATCTTCAGAGGAGGGTAGTGGTGGTAGATGCGTTGGACTATCCTTCTGTGTGATATAATATTGGCTTAAACGTAGACTTATACAATCTTAAAGAAAATTTGGTCAACTCAGCATATGAGTTTAATAGACATCTGCACATAATTACAACTTCCAGCTTGTGGTGTCTGAGGTAATTATTTAACATCCCTTTATGTAATACAAGCTTTATTCTCCCACTGAAAGATGGAGAATAATAGTGTCTTCCTTATCAGACTGTTGTGAAGATTAATTAAGATATTAACTCATATAATGCATTTATCAGTGCTTATTGAAAATTCCTAATTACTGATGACTACTGCTCCAAGAAGGCTTTTTTGTCAGATTGTGTCATGAGTTACTTTTGAGAGATTTAGATAAATAGGGCTTTGAGCACTTGGGCTGGAGCGATAGCACAGCAGTAGGTCGTTTGCCTTGCACACAACTGAGCCAAGTTTGATTCCTCTGCCCTTCTTAGAGAGCCTGGCAAGCTAACAAGAGTATCTCGCCCGCACAGCAGAGCCTGGCAAGCTACCCTTGGCATATTCAATATGCCAAAAACAGTAACAACAAGTCTCACAATGGAAATGTTACTGGTGCCCACTAGAGCAAATCAATGAGTAATGGGATGAGAGTGACAGTGACAGTGAGCACTTAAACTGTATATAATAAGGTGGCAAGTAGAATGGAGGGTGGAGGAAGAGGAAGAAAATTCTAGAGCATTTTTCTAAGTGAGAGCTCACCCTAAAGGCTATGGAATAATACGCAGAGGAGCATAAAGAAAAGGAAACTGAGGGAAGACAAGGACAGGCAGTCATTCCTAACAAGACACTTGTGTGTACACAGAATGTATATTTTTACCCTATTTATAGCAATGATGCAAAATATTCCTGTTTAAAGATGAATATTAAATGAATCAGAGTGCAGGTGACATGCGACTATAGCAAAAGTTGCAAATCTGAAAAGGTGGGGGACAAGACACTGCCTAGCTGATGTCACCTGGGCAATGGCATTGTTAGAGGTGTCTCAGATGAAACTAGTATAGCAGTGATGTGCTTTTTGGCCTCAGAGGTTTGTTTGATTAGTTTCTAATTGAGTCTTGATCATCATTCTCTACAAGGATCACGTCTACTGGCCTGAATTCTAGTGGGGCAAGAGTTCTGCCACCTGCAATATGTTTTCCTTTGCTTCTTTGGTGGACCTCAAGCAGTGCTCAGCAGGCCTAGGGACCTGTGACATGTATCTCATGTGTGCAGATATGAAGTTTTGGTGTTTGTGATGCACTACTTTAAAAAAAATTTTTATTGGAAACATTTTTAATGTGGTATGTAAAATCACAACTCCAAATACCAATAACTATACATCATTGTGAAATATATGGCAGTAATTAAAAACATTTTATTGAATCACTGTGAGAAAGTTACAAGCTTTCATGTTTGGGTTACAATCACACAATGATCAAACACCCATCCCTCCACCAGTGCACATTCCCCACCACCAATATTCCCGGTACACCCTCCCTAGACCACCCTCCCCCTGCCTCCATGGCAGATAATATTTCCATACTCTCTCTCTACTTTTGGGCATTATGGCTTGCAACACAGATACTGAGAGGTCATCATACTTGGTCCATTATCTACTTTCGGCATGCATCTCCCATCCTAACTGGTTCCCCCAGTCATCTTTTTTTTTAGTGATCCCTTCTCTATTCCATCTGCCTTCTCCCCTCTGCTCATGAAGCTCAGGTTTCCAGCTATGGGGCAACCCTCCTGGCCCTTGTATTTACTGTCCTTGGGTATCAGCTTCATGTGATGTTATTCTGTACTCCACAAATGAGTGCAGTCCTTCTGTGTATGTCCCTCTCTTTCTGACTCATTTCATTTAGCATGATACTCTCCATGTCTATCCAGTTATAAGGAAATTTCATGACTTCATCTCTCGTAACAGCTGCATGGTATCCCATTGTGTAGATGTATCAAAGTTTCTTTAACCAGTCATCTGTTCTAGGGCACTGGGTTGTTTCCAGATTGATGTACTACTTCTTGAGCTCCACTGAGAAATCGAATTTTTGATGTCCACTTGAGTTCTGTGCTTGAACCACTGCTTGCAGTGAAGCCAAGCCCTTGGTCCTTTCCCCATCAATATTGGTTGGCTGTTGTAGGTTTCTGCATCTTGATTACCTGATAATGAAAAGAAAGATGTATAAGTCATCACTTCCATTCTCTGAGTTAAAACTTCACTAAATGAATAGGGGGTTAAGAACATGACTGATACCCCCAAGATCCAGGGTCACTTTTGAACAAACTCTCCCAGCATTGATGAAAAGTACTTGAGAAATGAAAATCTACGGACATCTCTTTTGGAGGTTGGTAGCAATTGCAGAAATAGAGGTACTAGATCAGTGAGTTAGATGATTTGCTGGCTTCCTCAGACATTGTCTGTTATTAAGAGCAAAAGGATGCAGAGTTCTTAGGATGAAGTTGCTTCATCCTTCCTCCTACTTCCACTCCGTCTTCTCTAAATGTGTCCCCACCCCCTTAGCACACTTTCTTGCCAGTTACATCTTAGCTCAACTTCTCCCTGGGGACCTTCCACTGTACTCCCAGAGGATCCTGTGAATATCTTCATTCTTGCACAAAACACCAGAATGTAATTATATATTTACTTCCTGTCTTTACACAAGATTATAAACTCTCCTGAGGATGGGAGATGTGTGTTATTTATCTTTGAATCCTCAGAATTGTAGCACAGTGCCTGTTTCAAGGTTAACACTAAGTAACTCCATGTTTAAAAGATGAATAGAAAAATATTACTGTTGTTAGTTCAACTGGATTTACATATATTGTACCTTTAATGATAGTTTTGTTATCTAATGATCAAATATACATAAGTGAAATGTATTTTTGTGATGAAAAATTTTGAATCATCAAAGATTTTATAAAGTGAGAAAGGGGAAAATCAGTCCTATTCCTATTTTTCTCTTTTTTAGCAGTTTTTTTAAAAGTGTACTTTACTAAAAGAATTTCCAAACAGTTTGTCAAATTTACTTTCTAAAGATCCCCATGGGATTGAAAATGCATCAAATGGATAATAGATTTGGGAAAAACTACCATGCTTACAGTTTTTAGTCTTCCCATTAGACGCATGTTTATTCTTCCAGTTATGCTAGTCTTTTTCCTGTAAAATGTTTGGAAGTATTATTCATTGATATTACTCCAAAGAACTTTTTTTAATAGTTTCAAGTTTTGACTCAAAGTATCATAGCATTGGTGAGGATATAGAACAGTTGGAACTTGGTAGAAATGTAAAATGATGTTATGGAAAATAAGGACGAGGTGCTAAAATATTAAAACGGAACTACCAAATAATCCAGCAATATCACTTCTGGGTATTTGTTCAAGAGAATTGAAATCAGGATCTTGAAAAGATAGCGGCACTCCTGTGGCCATTGTAACACTATTCACAGTAGCCAAGACATGGAAGTAACCTTGTAAACTATCCAGAGATGAATACATAAAGAAAAAGTGATTCTGTATGCATATCCTGGCCAATTTTCAAACATAAAAGAAGAAAATCCTGCTATGCTATAGGCAATATCATGCTTAGCTCTTGAAGACATCAGCTCTTGAGGATTTTAATTAATCAGTTTAGTGAATAAATACTGTTTTTTACTTATTTTTTTACTTTCACTTTACTTTGATTACATTCAATATTTCAACAAAAAATTCACTATCATTGATTTGGAGTTCCTCCCCCCTAAAGTCGACCTGCTGAAAAGAAAGCATTTGGTAATTTGTTTTCCATTGCTGAGAATGAAGAGATATGAGGTTAGGAGGCCGCACTAGCAGCCACACAGTTTTGGATTTCTGTATTTCAGTATTTTACTAACTAAG